>NC_134829.1:25185989-25490081 GCF_004210375.1 Tachypleus tridentatus | reverse complement strand
TTGCATCAATAAAAGCTGTTTAGCACTTTCTTGAAATCCCGGCTGCAGTAGATGCAGAAGAATCTTGGACACTGGAAAAAATAAAGCTGTATAAGTAAAGGTGCTTGAAAATTTATGCAAACTGTATTCCGTAAAAGACTATCATATGAAATATCATACTATAAATTTTAAATTCCTTTATCTCAACTACAAATAAATGCGGAGACACCACATGTTTACTGGGTACCCTACAAAGCTAAGTATTCACAATTCTAATAACTATAATTGTAACTAAAATCACATTTTTTATCAAATTTCCTTGTTTCTGTAAACTAGAAAACTGAATAAAAAATCTGAAACAGTGTCACATAATATTAGACACTCAAACTACCTTTCAAATAAAAAACATTCTTCACACACGCCATGCAATGCAAGTTTGGAAGGACCTCAAGCTTGATCTATTTTTGGGTATGACATATCACACAATGGTTCTTTGAAGGCTAATAAAAACTCTTTTCATCTTCCATTACAGGTTACAATCTCCTTGTTTTTCAAACAGTTTGAAACTTAGTCAATATAAAATGTATTTTATTTAAAAGTTTTCTTTTAAGAAGGCTATCTGCGTTAGTCGCCCCTACTTTAGCAGTGTAAGACTAGAGGAATGGGAGGTAGTCATTACCTCGCAGTGGTAACTTGTGGGTTATTTTTTTACCACTGAGATTAACTATCATATTATAATACTCTAATGGTTGAAAGGTGAAGCATGTTTGATGCAACGGGGAATCGAACCCGTGATCCTCAGATTACAAGTCGTGTGCCTTAACCACGCGGTTATACCAGGCTATTTAAAATTAGAACAGAAAATAAAGATAACAAATTAAATAACGTTGAAAGAAGATAAGTAAATTGAATAATAAGTAACATAAATAAAACAAAACAGAAAATAATTTATTATATTAAGGAGGACTTTACACTGAAAAACGGTATATCATGGAATGTAGAGACGGAAACTCTTCGTACTTTAAGCTTATGTAACATCAAATTGACAATTTTATAAGCAAATCTATATTTCTTATTTTAGTGAAGAACTTATATAAGTTTTAAACTTTATTTTTTGTTTGTTTTAGCGCAACGCCACACAAATAGACTCCAAATTTTAATCTTGTTAAGTTCACAAACCTATTGCTGAGCCACTAGGGGACACTGCTAAAACACTAGTGATGAAGGAGTTCAGCTTTCAATTTTTAATGTTTTAAACTTCAGGTATATAGAGGTGTTGATTAATTTAAAATCATATGAATATTCTTATGTTGTTATCGTGGAAATAATGTTAATAGTAATTGTTTATTATAATTATTTTGTTTTCTAAAGCACAAAAGTAGTATTATCTAGTATTGGTGTTTCATGTGTCATATGTAATATTTTGGTTGATTTGAGGTTTTACGGCACAAAGCAATTAGGCTATCTGCGCCAGCATTAATAATAAATACGTTGACAGTTATTGTTGAAAATAAGTAAAACGAAAGCTTTCATTATGTTCGAACGCATTGGAACCATAGTTTGTAGCATAAACTAATAAAACATAGATTTGCAAAATATCGCTAGCTGTATTTTTAAGTCGAGAATGTGTTCTTGTTTTATATATTTCCACTTAATAATGTGAGTGTGATACATTCTGTTACTGTATTAGTATATATAGGAATTAGGATTGAACTTAGGTAGGATAAATGATACTATATAATAAACTAAATAAATTGAGAGTTTTCAGGCATATTTTCTTTTGTTCAATAAGAAACAGCAAACGTAGTAAATTGTCCAAGTTTCTCCATATCTCAATATGAGCTTCATACATATGTATGTTTTCCCATTTTAGTACACATACCTTTAAGATTTTCTTTAAGAATCACCAGCCAAAGACAGATGACATATATAGATTTCTTATTTTGTCCTATTAGTATTAATGCCACATTTTCTTTACCTAAGCTATCATTGTCATTGAACCTTTCTCTTTCTCTGAAAATCAACTTGCTGTGGTGGTTTGACAAAACCCATATGGGAGTGGGTGCACAACTGCCTTCTCCACACCTTGATGTCCATCTTTTCAAAGTCACTTCCTGACACAGATAGGGGGTTTAAGTTGATCACCACAAAGCAATGGTCTGTTGGTCTGTGGACAGACTGGTCTTGCATATCAATGCTTTCAAACTTCTGGTTGTTCATTAGATGTTGTATCATTTCCCATTCTTTTACAGGTTATCATCTGGTAATGGTTCATTTTGAAAACTAATGTGACCACTCATACCAATTAGCAAAGGAGTGCTAGGTCCAAAGATATTTGTTTCTTTTTCATGTCCAGACTTAATCTTTCCCTTGGAGTTGTCATTAGATTTAGTTATTTTCAGAGACATTTTTCCACCCCATTGGGAGACTTCCCAATTGAATGTATTTACTATGGGCCTCAATACAAAGTTAACCCTCTTTTTGGTTCTTCGTTCAGCATTCACAGGCTCTGGCTGTTGATGCTTCCAGCCAGGATTGGTCTCACAGATATTTTTATATGTACCATATCATCCATTTGCTTCATTGAGTGGTTTCTCTAGTACACACTACATCATGCTGGATTCTCCTGATTGCACCTCATTGACCAACACAACTCTGGTTTCTGAGTCTCCAAAATCTATTCTTCTCAAGACTTGCCTCTTTTATTTTGTTTCCTTCCTTTTGCTTCATACTTGATTTTCCACTCTTCATACCAATCTCTCTGTCCTGCAACTTCATACATGGATTTCAGCTAGTCCTTGGCAATGAGATCTGACTTTATGAGGCATTTCACCTCCATGGAAATTTACCAGAGCAAGTGGGAAGTCTTCCACTCTTAATCTGTTGACAAGAAATTTCCTGCTATCAGGTTTTCAGTGGCTCAGATGGAGGAATTTCTCACTTGGCTTTTTGGCTGTGAGTCTTCAATCTCTCTGATTTTCATATATAGAGTTACACTCTACCATGCCATCAGTTACTCAAGACACCCTGAGGTTTTTAGTTTGGATATTCTGCCTGTGCTCATACAGTCATTTCAAACTCATAGGCATCCTCCCTTTCCAGAATGGGACATTAATGTGGTCCTCTGTGACTCTCCCTCCATTTGAACCACTTTTCTTGTACTCTTTGTTTCATTTGTTCCTTGAGACCTATTTCCTTTTCCTTTTGACTTGCAGGCATCTCAATTTTATTTATTTACCCTTTATATTTTCCATATCGTTTTCATCCAACCTATTTTATCCTTTATCCTAATAGTTCCTTTTTCCTAACACTGTGGCAGCTCAAGAAGGTTATTCCTTCTTTTCTCCAATTATGCTACCTTCTATCTTCCATTTTTACCATTGTCCAGACCTTCAACTTTCAGTAGATAATTCCTCACTATTGAAAGATCAAAACTACAGCTTCAGGTTCAAGTCTGTTTGAAACAGTAACCTGAGTTTCATTCACATATGAACCTTCTTTCTTAGCCTTCTTGCATTGCACATCTTAGTAAACCTATTAGTTTCCTCCTTTTTTTTTATCTTGTTAAGAACAATATTTATTTGAAGATTTTCTGCTTCTTTTCTTACTTTACTAACTCCCTCATCTTACCTTAGCTCTCTAATTTTCCTCAAATTAATCTTTAACCTTTTGATCATTAAGAAGCTTTATAAACAAATTCCAATGAGTCATTCTGGATTTCCTGAAAACTACAACTTATGATTTAAAATAAGTTAGGCATTAATTAAAATATTTCACTTTGAGCATAATCGTACATTAAGGAGAACTTTATATGCAGCTTGAATTCGTTGGGTGAGAAAATATTTTACATAGAAGAGCGAACAACGTTGTTCGCTCTTCTATAAAATATTTCTCGATCACAAACGAGCTGCTGATATAAATTCTCAACAAGTGGGTTTCGACATCACTGATTAAGAAGAACTTTGCATTGAAAAACAGTATATCATGGAACATAGAGATGGAAACTCTTCATACACTAGACTTTCATTAACTAAAACTACAGTATATGTAACGTATGTACATATCACAGAAATTCACGTATAAATTAAGTTCTGTCTCTTAGAGCATAAATATATATATCTATATGTAGTAGAAAGTGAGGAATTCATTAGATATTTTCTAATTCCTTCATGTTAAGCATTATTGTAGGTCATACATGTGTGAAAACTAAGTAGTGGCATTTTTGTTGTTGACAGATTGGTGGTCTGTTACTTGCAAGCTATGAGTGACTCAGCTGAAAATGTATCATTTGCAGATAAACTTGCAAAGTTGTGTTACAGTCGTTACAAATCTTTGCCTAAAACTGGAAAACCTCAGAAGGAAAGGAGTGGACACACATGTCAGCAATAGTGATTTCTTCTGATTTTCTACCAAAAGGTAATGTCCATTAACATTATATGGTTGAGTTAGTAAGAGCATTTTGCCAACTGCCTTTTTCCCATTTTCAGGAGTAAGAAAATGAATACTAGAGCTACAAGTGTAAGGAAATTATTATTATGAGATATATTGCTTGTTTTTAATTTTCATTCCTGAAGTAATAGTCTTACAATAACAATAGAAATGTAGGAAATGAAAAATATTGTAAATATTTGTTTGAATTTTTGCATCACCAGATGGACACAAGTGGATGGTCTATAGAGGAATGGATACTGCAGGTTTTGAATTTTTGGTTACTACTGTTCTTACTACCAGAAATTTTATTGTGATATTTATAAAGCCTGGTTTACTACTGGCTGATAAAACTTCTAATAATTTATATAGAGTAGTAGCATGACCATTTTGAACCCAACTAAAAAGTTGATCCTACTTCCAGTAACTTCTAAATAGTGGCCATTGTGAACTTTTAAACATGTACAGATAATTAGCTCCCTGCAACTTCTATACTGTAGTCAGAACTATGTTTAATCCTAGCTAACTAAATAACTTATTTTCAATAATTTCAAGGTATTTACACACTATTCATGTAGTGATATACAGCAAAATAAAGATATTTAGCTCATATATAAATTTTCTCTTTTTTTTTTTTAATAGGTCATGACATGAAGGTTGTTTCCCTTGCCACAGGGTCAAAGTGTCTTGGTCCATCCCAACTTAGTTGTCAAGGTAATGTGAAATATAATAAAACAGTTATGCAAACTCCACAAATTCTAGTTTTAATATATGTTTTAGGTCTGTATATGGTATTCAGAATGATTGTTTGGAGAGAAAAGCTGATTAAAGGCTGCTACTTCATTAAACAAAACTGATTAATTGATATCAGATAGTTTCTTCTGAATCCTACATATTTTGATTCTCTCCGCCAGGTGCTGCCATTAGTGATAGCCATGCTGAAGTCCTTGTAAGAAGACTTTTCATTAGGTAAACTACAATTAGGCTTTTAAGTTGCAATTATTTATATGTCAAGGAAAATATTATTATCCAGGCTAGTATACTTCTTTATGAATATAGAAAACATTTTTTTTCTTATATCAAAATTTTCCTGTTTCTTTCTAAGTAGCTAAATTAACACAAACTAAAATGATGACTGGTGGTTCTGTGTTGTGAAATGCATTTGAAATTATTCCTGTGGTTTTCATACCCTCTTTTACCACACTTTGTATTTCTCTCTCAGGTCCAGTCTTTTCTTTCTTGGTCTTTAACTGCTCCTTTTCTATTTCCCTTCCTTCTCTTGCCCGTTGAATCATGTGGAGCCAGATTGGCTCCCCTGACCTGCTTGTTGTGCCTATTCATGGATCTCTTCCCTTTTTCCCTTATTCCATTACTTTCTCAAGTTAGCATGATTGGCTTGCATTGTAGATGCTCACAGACTATTATTTCATTGTATTTGATATGCCACCTTTTTGCTCCTCTTACATCTCTCCTTTGTCAGCTTTAGAATGAGCTCCTCCTGGTGGGTGTGTGGATGCTTTTGATACATTTGTCTCCTCTACACCTTCAGGCTTTATCTCTCTATGGATTTTATCTTCCGCAGGTCAGTGTTCTTCTATCATCCCACTGTTTTTGAGAAAAATAAACATTATTTCTCTTTCAGAGCTCCTTTTGTGCTCTTAGGACCCTCCAGGTGGCTAGTAGTGCCTCTGTGAGTATACTTATTTTCTGAAATCTGCATTGAGCCAGGATAATGAAAAGCACTCACACTGTCTGATCTGGTTCTGTATATGCTCATTGTAAGATGTGCACTCCACAAGACTATTTGAGGTAACCATTTGGTATATCTGCAAATTTTCTCTTCTTATCTGATCCAGACTATACCTATTCCACAAACTATCATGGAAAAAGCAAGCACCAGAGGCATGTTTTAACCTCTTCTCTGACTTTTCAAAATAAGATTTTGCTGTCACCTATTCCCTGTGTCTAATAAAAGACCTTTCCAAATTGAAGGACCTATGAGAATCTGGAAATTTTCTCCAGGTCTACTCACTGCAAATTTCACCCCTTCCTTCTCAAGTGGAGCACCAGTGATGCTTGCCACTTACCAACTCCTAGCTACTTGAGTGGCAGACTATGAAGAACTATCACCAGTTGGGCTTGTTTGCTGGGGTGATGTACAATTGAGTATCAGTACAGAAGGAAGAGGAGCAGTGGTAACTCTGTTAGTGTAGTGTAAGCCATCCCTCATTAGTGTAGTGTAAGCCATCCCTCATATGGCTGTGTGTATATATGTATATCAGGTCGTCCCATAAGTAATGTTCGAAAATTTAATACAGAAAGTGCATCATCATTTCTGTCTTTGTAGAAGGCTTTAATGACTAAAATATGGAGTACAATGTGTAAAAAATGTTGAGACAAATAAAAGAAACTAACCCAACTCTGCTTTTTCAGATCATTAATCAAATAAACCCTTTAGAAGATGGATGTATCTGAGGAGCTTATTAGGCATATACTGCTTTATAAGTTTAAAAAGTGCAATAGTGCAGCAGAAACTACATGAAACATTCAAGGTGTTTACGGTGTTGAGTATCTCAATGAAAGAAAATGTCAAAGGTGGTTTCAGAAGTTCAGATCAGGTGACTACAGTTTGAGCAATGTACCACGTTCAGGTCACCCTGTTGAGTTTAATGATATCTTGCTGCCTGCTGCATATTGATGAAGATTGTACTGTAACAGTTGAAGAGCTAGCACAGAAGCTGAATTAAATACATTCAACAGTTCACAATCATCTGCAACAGCTTGGAAAGATGTGAAAACTTGGAAAATTGGTCTCCCATAATTTGACAGAAGCCATCCTTAGAGCAAGAGTTAACATTTGCATTCTCTGCACTCATGAACGTAACTCAACTTTCTGGACAGATTAGTGACTGAAGATAAAAAATGGATATTTTATTAAAATGTTAAGCTCTGCATACAGTGGCTCAGTGAAGGTAAACTGGCTAAAGCACAGCCCAAAATGGACCTCCACCATAGGAAAGTCTTCTTAAGCATTTGGTGAGACATTGTTGGTGTGATCCACTTTGAGTTGCTGCCACTCAGTGTAACGATTACATCAAACTTCTATTGTCAAAGTTAGAGTGCTTGAATGTTGCACTGAAAGAAAAGAGACCTGCTTTGATTAATCATAAATATGCTATGTTACACCAGGATAATGCACTGCCCCATACAGCAAGGATGACATCTGCAAAGATTGAAGAACTAGACAGGGAAAAACTTTCACATCTTCCCTATTCTCCACACCTTGCCCCATCTTTTTATCATCTATTCCAAAGTTTACAAAAGTATCTTGATGAAAAAGAGCTTGGAACACATGAAGATGTCATAACTACCCTCTCAACATTCTTTTCCTTCAAACCCCAAGAATTTTATAGAAGTGGCTTTCAGAAGTTTGTGAATCATTGGCAGAAAGTAATTAATAATAATGGAACATACATTGTTGGTTAAATAACATTAAAAGCAATTGAAATCTTTTCTCTTTTTCTGAACCTAAAATTGGACATTACTTAAGGGGTGACCTGATATATAACATGTCACTTGTGACTTCCCCCGAATCTATTCATTTGAGCTGAGATGAGTACACACAATGATGCTGTGCTCTCTTCCTGCAGCCAGAGTCTGTTCACTATAATGTAAGCAGGCACATTCTATAATACTGGGTCCTCCTTGTGCAACTAAAAGTCTGTTCAGGTGAGATGAGGTGTTGATGCACTATTATACTGTGTCCTTCTCCTGTAGCCAGTGTCTGTTCAGTTGAAACAAGATGGGTACACACTGATCTCTATGGCATGACAACTGTGCCCACCTCTCACAACTGGTGTCAATTCAGTAGAGATAGAGGGAGTTAATACATGTGGAGGTATGTAGCCCTTTTATTTAAGGAGGGCTTTTGCTGCATAATTATATAATTAATGCAAGTAGCACAATTCATAAACAATATTAGGAGATTAGTTGGGAGCTTGAGGAGGTGAAATACATTCTTAGGTAAGGAAAATGTTAACTATAGGAAGCCTTCAGATAATTTGAGATGTTTCAATAAATGTAAAAGCAAAACAGAAGATTTGTTTGTTTGTTGTTAAGTACAAAGCTACACAATGGGTTACTTGTACTGTATCCACCACAAGTATCAAAACCCATTTTTAACATTATAAGTCTACAGACTTGTTTGGGTTTAAAAAGAAAAAGCTGTTTTAGAGAGAGAAATAGGTGTGTTTCATAATCTCAGGCTGATGTTAGATAATTTTAAAACTTGAAAATAACTATGAAAGTGTTAGTGGTTTTGTTTTGAAAACATTCAGTTTGCATACCAAGAATAAGATCATGTGATAAAATTGACACATGTCGCACAGCTATAAAAAATATGATGAATTCATTAAAAATTTAACAAATATTAAAATAGAAGACATGTGAGAAAGTGTTATAATGAACATACATTTAATATATATATACAGAAGAGAAGGATTTTAATATAGTGAAATTCTTTCTCTTGACTTCATAACAAATCAGATGTTGTCATGACATCAAGAAACTAACTATGATTAAAATATAATGTCATCGTGCTGAACTTAAGTGAGACTGCATTATTAGAGCTTTGTCCTGAGAATGTAAACTAATGTTGTTTTCTGAGGATTGTTATTCTGTTTGTGGTAGAAAACAAGAGCCATTACAGATTAAAAAAAATAAAATTTCCTAATATATTTGTGGTGTAGAAACTATTTTTACAAAGTTATTATTCATATGGTTAGTGTATATGATGCTTCTTTGAGTACTGTGAATATTTCTTTTCATATTGCACATAAAATGTAAAATCATTAAACTTGATATTTACCTTGCACTTTGCCTGATGTTTACAAGGTGTTTAAACATGTAAATAAAATTGAGTAAAAATATTTTCATATTACTTTTATGTAAAATGGTATTGCGTTGTATAAAACATTAACAATGAAATAGAAACAATTTTCTTGCCCTCATTTTTAATTATTAGCTGTTGATCACAAATAAAAAAATCCATCTTAGTTAGTTTTGTGATTTTGAAAATCTCGAATTGTATTGATGTAAACTGTAAGCACAATTGTTTTTGTATGATCTGGTTTAAGAGAAACTGGAGATTTACTGAGTTTCTCATAGCAGTGAATTAGGTGTGCTAATGTCTTATTTTCACTTCAAGTGAAAACTTCACTAATTTATACGTAAATGTAAGGTCACAAATGTAGTGTAAACAAGCAGTTAGAATGTGTGAAAAAAAATGTTTTCTGTAAAATTTAAATCTTATTGAAGTGTGAATTATCAAGTTTTTAAAAATTTTGAACAAAAGAATTACCCTGATACAAATGTCATGTTTTAAAAAGAACTACAATAAAAATTCTAAAATTTTCTCTTTTGCCTTTTTAAGAATGTTGGGTTATTTTGCTTTAGACTTGTGATACTTACATTGCTGTTACATTTTGTAATGTGCTTCTGATACAGGAATGTTTATATTATCACTTACTCAGGAAGTAAAACTAAAAGTAGGAAACACATGTAATATCTAGTGCTTACACTAGCATTGTTACTTATACAAGTTTAATTTCCCATATCAGAGTAGAGCACTAGATGAATTTCAAAGTAGTTACCACTGTTTTGTTATGACAAAAAAATTATATCACAGTTAATCTATAATATCTGTGTTTTAAATTTAGGAATATAATTTCTATTTTTCCTTAAATTTACCTTCCAAAAATTCCAACAGTGAGTGGTAAAATGCTGATGCCTTTTAACTTAGACATTCATATTGTTGTTTGGCCAAGGGAAGTTTTCACATTATGTGATGTGTGTGTGGCTAACATATGAAATTTTCTTCACTGTTTAATAACAGTTTAAGCTGTATAAAAAATACATATTAGGCTCATGTGGATAATAAATTATTATTGAGTGTATTAGGAAGTTACTTTGAGTCTGAAGTGATGGGGTGTTATTTGTTTATTTGTTAGTGAGGTAGGTAGTTAGGTAGTGTGATTATTGAGTTTGGTTTTTGATAAAATAATAAAAAATATGCCATAATATTTATGTAGGAAGAGAATTATCAAGTTATATAATATTGCATGAGCATTTATTGTAAATTTAAGCCTATCAATGAACATAAGTTAATTAACTTGTAGAGCTTTTGATCAAAGAAATGAAGTATTTTTGTTACCATTAAGTGGACAAGATTTTGCATTCTTTTCACCAAATAATCCAAATGAATCTACTCAAAAATCATACTATTAAAATATTGATGCCAGGGGTGGTGTTATTGTATTGAAAATAAAATCAAAACTTTAAGATATTAAAATGTGCTTGAATTAAGATAAAACATTTCCTGAAGATGAAGAAACAATGGAAAGAAAATAAAGAAGTAAGAGGCAGAAAATTAAAATTGGATTAAGAATAAAAGAAAACTTAGTAGAAAGAGACATAAGATTTACTGAGGAATTAAATCAAAGACAAATCTGAAGAAGCCATAGAAAATGTGGATTGAATATGAAAATGCCATGAAGATTTACAGAAAGATAACAACAAGACTAGTGAAGAAGGGCAGCAGTGAAGTACAGAAGGATTTTAATGAGAAAATTGAAAAAAACTTAAAATTTACAGAAAAACATCAGTGAAGTTCAGAAGGATCATAACAGGATCAAAGAAAATATAGAAAATGTAAAAAAAATAACAATGATACTTTTGTAAGGCAAGATGGTCTCTTATATTTCTACTATCATTATTTTTTTAAATTATTTTCTGACATCATTTATCCTACCTAACAGAAAAACCAGACAAGTTTCTGTAGACTGCTGATTGTAAACAGCAATTCATCAAACTGAAGAATAAATAAGCTACTGTTTGTGTAATATCATACTGAACTCATGAAGGCTTACTCATAATACAGATTTCAAGTTATTTCTAGTATAGCAGAAGAAGAGACATGTAATCATCTAGTATATCAAAGCAACAAAGTTTGTAGAAAGGAAAAATCCAATTTTGAAATATCTAAAGAGTTTTACTTACTTCAATCACAATCTGTAAGGACAAAAGTTTTATAGATCAAGCAGCATTGAAGTGACTGATGAATTTCCACAATCCAGAAAGTCGCATAGCATGATAACTCTGTAAAGTTCATGAGTACTACTTCATTATTGTGCATTGCCTTAAACAGGATCATGGAAATGCTGATTCATTATTTTGATAACCTTGTATAACCAAAGAATGTAAACAGTGTGAGAATAAAGAAGTATAACATGACTGATCTGAAGTGGAACAGAGCAGAACACAAGGTGAGATGTCCACAGATGAGGAAAAACTAATGTGGTTTTACAGTCAAAGGCTTAGGCAAAGGATATCAGTGTTAAATTATTTAGTGGGTCAGAAAGGCTGTGGAATAACCCTCATGGCAGAAGTGGCAAAATACAGTCCACAGTCAAAGATTTAATAGGCAGAGTGGGATATGTTACACTTATAAGAAGGTTTATTATGTTGAAAATGGAAAAATAGCATTAGGCAGAAATTATTATTTCTGTTGGTACTTCCACAATTACTGAAACCAAAAGCATTCCACATCCCTTTAACAGATAGATATGTAGGAGTTAGTAAAACACTGAAGAAGATGAGAAAATGTTTTTACTGGATTGGATGTTTGAAATTTCTTAGGGATTGGCATAAATCATGTAAATTGTGCTGTATGTAAAATTATTCTTGAAAGAAATAACAAGAATTACAACAACATAAAAAAATTGAAAGAGGTTTGCTGTCAATGTGCTTAGTCTACTACAGTAGTAAATGTATCTTAGTGATAGTGGGTTATTTCACCAGATGGTTGAGACATATGCTATTTTAATTGAGATCTAATAACTAGCGAGGAAGCTTGTCAGTGAATTTGTTTCAAGTTTTGGGATGCCTATAGAACCTTGCTTATATCAAGGAAGTAACTTTGAATCATCCTTGTTTTAGAGAATTTGTCAAACACTTGAAATAAAATGATCAAGACACCAGCTTTCATTCCTTTTTATGTTGGAATAGTGGAGAGATGCAACAATGTAGTTTTAAGTCAGCTAACTATTTATGTGGGTGAACTAAGAAAATATGTGATCAAGAACTTCCATTCATATTCATAAAACATGAGTATATGAAGCTTTCGGCAATACACCAATATAACTGATGATTTGAAGATAGCAAATTTGGACCTTTGTACTATCCAAGGTATGAAGTGAAATTTAAAAAAACACACCAAACACATTCATTACTTTATCTAAGAAGGATTCAAATTAGTTAATGATAAGATGAAAAGCCAGTATTTTACAAATAATTATATGACAATATTTCATTGTTGTGACATGATTTATCAACATTGTAAGAAAGGACAATCTCCAGAGTTATACAGATGCTGGAAAAGACTCTTGCTGTATTCAGAAGAATCAGTGATGTAGGTTGTAGGACAAATGGTTTGAACCAAAGGTCATCCACTGTGGTTATCTTTGGAGGTGTATTGGCAAGACAACCAGTTAATTTCATCATGTTGAAGAGCCTGAAGTTCCTCAAGACTACTTCCAAAGTATCAGCAGGTGTGGAGCCACAAGCTGGTTCCTTAACATTCTACCCCATGTTAAATCCCCTGGTAACAAGAAAGTTTTGTTTCATTTGTCAGTACTTTGATTGTGCTTTGTTTCACAAAATTAATGCTTTGATTATTGTAATGTGTGCATTTATGAAAATATAAACATTGTTAACTATGGAAGTTTAGGTACCATTATTTTAATTGTGAAATAGAACTGTTTAAAGGATTTCATAAGCCAATGAGGAGCAGTGTTTTAGTCTGTTTTAAATAAGGTAAGAGGGGGGTTTTATGTAATGAGATGTTTGACTTAATGTCTCAAAGTTTTTAAAAAACATTTAAAACAGTTTGAATAGTATAAAGTATTGAATTAAGCTAGAGTAGGTGATCATTTTTTTATTGAGCCTGTAGTAATATAATTTGATTGAGTTAGTATTTCAGTACCATATTTGTGTTTCAACAAAATATTAAAAAAAAAACCATATGTTATATAAAGCAAGAAAATTAGCAAGTTAGTGAGATTGCTATATTTATTAGTATTTACCTCAGGCTTAGGCATGTTAGCAAATATTAGTTAAGCTAACTTGAATAACTTGGAGTTGAAGAAGTAAAATTATTATATTATCATTAAGTTAACTGGACATTATAACAAAAGAATCTACCCAATTATATTATACCATCTTGAAGACAAGAGTACACTTAATTCAGTGTTCATAACTTCAGTACAAGAGTAAAATAGCAAACGCCCAGGTAATGTCAAGCCATGTTAGAGTTAAACAAAAACATTAATTGAAATGCGTTTATAATTTCAGAACTTTTCAGAAGTACAACAGGTACTGATTAAAAGTAATTTGTGATTTTAAGAATAAGAATGTGAACAACAACTAATAAACAAAAATGAGGTAAGAAATCATTTCTGTTTCATGTCAATGTGTTTTTTGAATGAAACTTATGTGAAGAAGACTGTATAATTATTGATTTTTGAACAGAATTATATAAATTACATCTTTATGGGCTCTTTTGTTAGATACCTATACCATCAACTTCATGAATTATTTACTGGAAAAACTTCTGAACTCTTGGAACCCACAGAGCATGAGGGCATATGCCAAGTAAAGCCGGGGATGAAAGTTCATTTCTTTATCAGCCATACTCCATGTAAGAAAGATTAGTATTTTGTTTTTGATATTAAGAAGTACATGTGATAGTTAATATTGAAATGTAAAGCTGATTATAAATTAGACTAAATATGATTGGTATTATAAGTGTCTGATAAAACTGAATAATAATTTTGCTTCCAACAGATATTCTTGTATTATTAAACTTCAGTGAAATAACACCTTGTAGCAATGTTTCAGGAACATTATTCATCCTTCTGCACAAGAAATAGCTATTACTTTGTGCCATTGGCCATGAAGACTTTTGTGACTGCTACAAGCCTTGAAAGAAGCTTCCATCTCTCTATATGTGTATTAATGTGCACCATTCTTTATTGTAATCATCATTAGGAGGAAGGAATAACCTTCAAGCACAGTAATCCCCATGAGCACTAACATTTGAAAAAAGGGTCTTTCTTGATGAGGCAAAAGAGATACACAAAAAGTTGATAGGGATAGGGAGATATTGTATAAAAAGGATGGGTGATTGATTATATGAAATACATTTTTAGGTTAAAGAAAATGGTAACTTTAGAAATGTTACTTGCCTCTACATAACAAATAACTAGAATCACATATTGAATGTTGTAGAGGAGCTGGTGCTCTTAAGCATGTAGTTATTTATTCTGTTTTAATGTAATTAAGTACTTTCATCAGCTATGATTTAATGAAAATGTATGAATGTCATAGTTTTTTTGTTTCTTTGTGATTGTCACACATAAATGATTGAACAGATAAAAACATGGATGCTGGTTTCTAGTAATTATCAGTTGTGTAATATTTTGTATGAAACTAGAAATTGACCAGGAAGTCAACAAATTGCAGTTTTAATTAAATTGCATTTTTTATTTACTTTCTTCATGCTCTCAAACAATAAGCATGCTTTTATTTTACATGGTCATTCATTTTTGATTATGTAATTGTTTCAGGTGGAGATGCCTCAATCTTTCCCAAAATGCATGACTTTTGTGATCAGGTAAGATCACAACACGGGTTAAACGTAAAACTCATATGAAAGTCCTCCTGAAACAAACAAGCGTAATAAAACAGTTTCAACTTCATGCAGTCCTATTAATGAAGCAGTCCAAACTGGGAAAATAGATCATTTGAGTGATCATGAGACTACTAACTTGGCCTTACCAAATGATGGTCAGGCAAGCCAGACAACTGTGTTGGATACTACAGATGTTAATAAAGCAAATCTGACAGGTGTTGACTGTCGTGTATTAGACACTTCCACTATACACCATTCAGACACTCAGGAGGGCTGTCCCAAGAAGGTTGTTACTGGTCAGGATATATTTGATATCCACAGGTGAGTTATATGTAAATATTGAGTCATTTTGTTTTAATTCAGAACAAATTGTGTCTAATATAGGTTTAGTTGTTGAAATTTTTTATTATTTATATTGAAAATGCAACACAACATTAAAAGACAACAAAGGACCTTTTATAAGTTGTAACTGAAAGTTTCACATAGTTTTGTACTCATGGCTTTTTATAGAAGTTTACAGGCTTTTAGTTAAAAAGCATCAACAGAAGCCATTTTATATGACTGTTTCAAGCCAGAAAATGCTAATGCTTTGTCAGAAGAGTTAGAAACATTAAATACAATAAGCAAGTGTACTATAACTGTATAATCATTATTGTTTTACATCACAAAAATGTGCAGTGCAGCCAAACACACCCACTCCACCTGTGTACGTGCATGTTATTTACTCATGTTTATTTGTTAATGGTATGTACATGTTTATAACTAACCGAAAGGTAATTTTCTTTATTCCATAATTTTGATATCTTCTTTATTCCATAATTTTGATATCTTCATGATAACTTATTTTGGTAAAATGTGCTATTTCTCATGCACATTTTATTGAAGTAGGACTGAAGTTAGTGCTGTTTTTGAAATCGTTTTTTTTTCATAGGTCAGTTAGAAAGCCAGAAAAATTATAGTAGTTTTGGGTGTAATATTTTAGTGCATGAGTTAATGTTTGTATTTTGAAATACATATATGAAAGCTATATGAATTAATTTTTGGTCAACCAACTTACTGAGAAAAGTTATGGATAACTAAGAGCGGCTTCCAAGAGCAAAAGGCCTCAATCCTGAAGTAAGTGATGAAATACTTAACTTGTAATGTATATTGTTTTTTTTATCGATATATAATTTGTAAGAAATGTAGCTAAATTGTAAAAATTAAAAACTTCAGTTAGATAAAAATACGTAAATAAAAAAAGGAACATTTATAGTGTATATAGTTACAGTTGTGCATCATTTTATGTAACTTGAAATTTTGTATCTTAAGGACAAGCCTGCTTGAAATAAAAATGTATCTCAGAATGGCTGGTATGGGTATTAACACTTTTATTGATAAGCAGAGAACAACATTTCAGCCTTCCTAGGTTAACCTGAAGATGACCCAAGAGGGTCGAAATGTTGTTCTCTGCTTACCCATTTAATACCCATACCAGCTGTTCTGAGACACAGTGAAATTTTGTTTGTCCTAAACTCTTCATATTTCCACTGGGTGACTTATTGCTATTTGGGAGTTAAAAGGCAACAAAGTATTAAATGAAAACAGTTATAAATTGCTTTAAGACTGAGACAAATTTGAATATATAATTTTAATTTTCTTTTACAGTTTACAGTAAAGGCTGTAAAAAGCAGCTTCTTTTTTAAAAGAAACCTTACGATAAGGTAAGGTGTGGGAAAAAAAGAATTAAATTTTTTATATCTTTTACAAGGTTTAAATTAATTAAGTTCATGTGATGTTAAAATGGGGAGAAAAATAGATAAAATATAAAGTTCTTATGTAAAAAAAATTGAAATTTGTCAAACTTATTTTTTAGAACTATGTATGGTAATGTAGATATATGGGTGTGTTTGGCTAAGGATTCCTATAAAAGTAGGCATCTGCGTCTTGGTGATAAAGTCAACAATAAAGGAATAGCACATACTCCACTTGTTTTTAAAAGAATATATATATTCAAAACAAGTTAAAAATGTATAATAACATTGAAATTTGTTAAGATTCAGCTAATGTTAATGGCTTGTAAAGTAACTATAAGGAACCCAGTATCTATGAAGGTATAGAAACTCTTCCTGAGACTGTATATATGTATGATTATTTGTGTTAACTAAGATGTCTGGATTTTCATGATATTATAAAATAAACTAAAAGTACTTAATTTGGGTTAAAAGAACAGGAGCAAAGTGTGTACCTGGAGATTATCAAGATTCCCAAGGAGAAGGAGTTGACTATCATGTGACTGGAGTTCTGAGGACCAAACCAGGTCGAGGAGAACGAACTCTGTCACTTTCATGTAGTGATAAGATGGCCCGATGGAATATATGTGGTCTCCAGGGGGCCCTCCTGTCTCACTTTCTTCCACTTCCTATTTATATGTCTTCTATAATCATTGGTAGGTAAGTTTTCATTAAATATTTTAATGTATATTTTATTTCATGGCTTTTGAGTTTTTGGTAAATCTTGTTCTTTGTATCTATTGTTAAGAGCTAATGGGTGAGTTTTACAAGTTTTAATTAAACTACGTTGGATGTATTTTTTATCAGTACTTGTATACAAGTGCCCATTAGACCTTATAGTGAATTTATATCATTGTTGTAGCATTCACAAGTGTTAATTAAAGCTTACAGTGATTTATAACACTGTTTAGTAAGTCTGGTAATGAGTTTATAGTATTCTTGGTATATGTTCATTATTATAATGGATCTTATACCATTTTTGGTAGACAAGTTTTCATTTTAAATCCTATACTTTGTTTTGATCAAAATCAGTGGGTAAATCCTCAGAAGATCTCTTAGTAAGATAAAAGTCATTACATACATACAATAAGGTAAGCTTGGTGTAACCTTATTATTTTCTATTACTGATTTTATGCAAGTATTTATTAAATATTTTATTGTTGTTTTTATCATAGGTAGATTGTACATTTTAAGTATATAAAAATTCGTTCTTTATCATGTTTGTAAGTTCACCTTAACAAACCTTGTAGTGTATTTTATCATTTCTAATTAGTAGGTTTTCAGTGAACCATTTAGGGTACAGTTTATCCTTAAGTAGGTCTTTAACAAACCTTATAGTATATTAATCAGAAACAATACTTACCTCTCCACAGAACAAGAAGCTATTACCTTACAATTTAACCAAAAGGATGTTTTGCAAATGTTAAGAGCCTTGAACAAATCTCCAAACCTTGCATATACTGATATTTGATGAACTAGTCTATGATGTAATAATTGTTAAACTATCCCTCCAACAACAGGAAGATAACTTCCACATCCAGAAAACCCCATGAACACTAATTTCAACAAATCATTCTTTTCCTCAACACTACTGTGATTAGATGTGTTTTTGTGGTGTGATTTATGGACTTTTTTGCATTTATTATTGTTTACCTTTGCTACCATATACAGTGTTGTCTTGCGTACCTTAGTCAACTGATGCTGAGAAATATAAAATTATACACATTTCCAGTAGAACTTTAATCCAAGTTATATTGATGTGATTTTCTTCTCAACCAAATTACACAATTTTGGGAATGTGTTCCAGAGTCTATAATATGGTTCATTTAACAGTTAACTTGGTTTCTGGAATATACTGTATTTGGATGCAATTCTTTCAGAAATTCACATACCTCAATTTTATTTGAGAGACCTTCTTAGTGTATCATTCCTTAATTACAAATTTTTTGAGAATGTTCCTTCGACTTTGTAATTTCAATCTGGGGCAGATTGTTAGAGCCCACTTGCATTTCACGAACCATCAGGTTTTCATCCTCAATAGCTTTATGGGGTTATCCTTTCTCTCCTACTCCTCCATTTCTTGTTATTGTCCAACCATCCATCTGGACTTTTTCTGGACCCACCCCTCAAGAATGGTTTTATGAGAGCTGTCAAAGATCTTTCATAAATGAACCAACTTTGATTGTCCCTCTGTTAAGATTGATGGTTTTTTTTATTCTAAGGTGAATGATTCTTCTCAGACTATGGATGATCAAGATTAATTTCTCAATGCTTTGCTTCAAATTCCAACTTGTCTGCCACTCGTCAGTTCAAAGTCCTGTTTGTTTTTAATCAGGTCTGGAGTGCTTTTACATGAAGGCCTACACTTACTCTACGGTAGATTGGCATTTGCTTTCCCTATCTAATGAAGCATCCTCTGTTGCAACGTCCCTTCTCCTTAGGGAGGGGCCCGGCATGGCCAGATGGTTAGGGCACTCAACTCGTAATCTGAGGGTTGCAGGTTTGAATCTCCATCACACCAAACGTGCTCACTCTTTCAGCTGTGGAGGCATTATAATGTAACAGTCAATCCCATTATTCCTTGGTAAAAGAGTAGCCCAAGAGTTGGCAGTGGGTGGTGATGACTAGTTGCCTTTCCTCTAGTCTTACACTGCTACATTAGGGATGGCTAGTGCAGGTAACCCTTGTGTAGCTTTGTGCAAAATTCAAAATAAACCAAACCTTAGGGAGGTGGTTGGTTAGGCTTCCAGGTTAGTCTTGACCTCACTAAGTGTATCTATTGCCTGACAGTCTTTGTCAATCTGTATGTGGAATGGATTCACCTTTCTTCTTTATGGCATTGAGACTTAGAGCTTCTGATTACCAAGTGCAGGTAACCCTTGTGTAGCTTTGTGCAAAATTCAAAATAAACCAAACCTTAGGGAGGTGGTTGGTTAGGCTTCCAGGTTAGTCTTGACCTCACTAAGTGTATCTATTGCCTGACAGTCTTTGTCAATCTGTATGTGGAATGGATTCACCTTTCTTCTTTATGGCATTAAGACTTAGAGCTTCTGATTACCAAGTGCAGGTAACCCTTGTGTAGCTTTGTGCAAAATTCAAAATAAACCAAACCTTAGGGAGGTGGTTGGTTAGGCTTCCAGGTTAGTCTTGACCTCACTAAGTGTATCTATTGCCTGACAGTCTTTGTCAATCTGTATGTGGAATGGATTCACCTTTCTTCTTTATGGCATTAAGACTTAGAGCTTCTGATTACCAAGTGCAGGTAACCCTTGTGTAGCTTTGTGCAAAATTCAAAATAAACCAAACCTTAGGGAGGTGGTTGGTTAGGCTTCCAGGTTAGTCTTGACCTCACTAAGTGTATCTATTGCCTGACAGTCTTTGTCAATCTGTATGTGGAATGGATTCACCTTTCTTCTTTATGGCATTAAGACTTAGAGCTTCTGATTACCAAGTGCAGGTAACCCTTGTGTAGCTTTGTGCAAAATTCAAAATAAACCAAACCTTAGGGAGGTGGTTGGTTAGGCTTCCAGGTTAGTCTTGACCTCACTAAGTGTATCTATTGCCTGACAGTCTTTGTCAATCTGGAATGGATTCACCTTTCTTCTTTATGGCATTGAGACTTAGAGCTTCTGATTACCAAGTGCAGGTAACCCTTGTGTAGCTTTGTGCAAAATTCAAAATAAACCAAACCTTAGGGAGGTGGTTGGTTAGGCTTCCAGGTTAGTCTTGACCTCACTAAGTGTATCTATTGCCTGACAGTCTTTGTCAATCTGGAATGGATTCACCTTTCTTCTTTATGGCATTGAGACTTAGAGCTTCTGATTACCAAGTGCAGGTAACCCTTGTGTAGCTTTGTGCAAAATTCAAAATAAACCAAACCTTAGGGAGGTGGTTGGTTAGGCTTCCAGGTTAGTCTTGACCTCACTAAGTGTATCTATTGCCTGACAGTCTTTGTCAATCTGGAATGGATTCACCTTTCTTCTTTATGGCATTGAGACTTAGAGCTTCTGATTACCAAGTGCAGGTAACCCTTGTGTAGCTTTGTGCAAAATTCAAAATAAACCAAACCTTAGGGAGGTGGTTGGTTAGGCTTCCAGGTTAGTCTTGACCTCACTAAGTGTATCTATTGCCTGACAGTCTTTGTCAATCTGGAATGGATTCACCTTTCTTCTTTATGACTTAGAGCTTCTGATTACCAAGTGCAGGTAACCCTTGTGTAGCTTTGTGCAAAATTCAAAATAAACCAAACCTTAGGGAGGTGGTTGGTTAGGCTTCCAGGTTAGTCTTGACCTCACTAAGTGTATCTATTGCCTGACAGTCTTTGTCAATCTGTATGTGGAATGGATTCACCTTTCTTCTTTATGGCATTAAGACTTAGAGCTTCTGATTACCAAGTGCAGGTAACCCTTGTGTAGCTTTGTGCAAAATTCAAAATAAACCAAACCTTAGGGAGGTGGTTGGTTAGGCTTCCAGGTTAGTCTTGACCTCACTAAGTGTATCTATTGCCTGACAGTCTTTGTCAATCTGGAATGGATTCACCTTTCTTCTTTATGGCATTAAGACTTAGAGCTTCTGATTACCAAGTGCAGGTAACCCTTGTGTAGCTTTGTGCAAAATTCAAAATAAACCAAACCTTAGGGAGGTGGTTGGTTAGGCTTCCAGGTTAGTCTTGACCTCACTAAGTGTATCTATTGCCTGACAGTCTTTGTCAATCTGGAATGGATTCACCTTTCTTCTTTATGGCATTGAGACTTAGAGCTTCTGATTACCAAGTGCAGGTAACCCTTGTGTAGCTTTGTGCAAAATTCAAAATAAACCAAACCTTAGGGAGGTGGTTGGTTAGGCTTCCAGGTTAGTCTTGACCTCACTAAGTGTATCTATTGCCTGACAGTCTTTGTCAATCTGGAATGGATTCACCTTTCTTCTTTATGACTTAGAGCTTCTGATTACCAAGGCTGCCATGTCTCCTTTTCCTGCACAAGAGTTTTCTGTTTTTTTCTGCCATCTCTTGAGTCCCTTATTCTTCTTAAACCTATTCATGTGCATCCCCCTCAGTATTAACTTAAGGAAGTGTGACCTCCACTGTCTTCTAATGAGGGTGTGTGTGTCTCTCTCTTTCTCTTCACCTTTCATTGTTGTAGTTACCCAAGATTCCATACACCTCTATTATCCCTTTTAACTCATCTTACCCAGAGTTAACATCTTGATGACAAGAAACCCATTTTAAATTGTGCGTTTTCATATAGCAAAGCCACATCGAGCTACCTGCTGAGTTTACCAAGGGGAATTGAACTCCTGATTTTAGCATTGTAAATCCATAGGCTTACCGCTGTACCAGCAGGGGGCCCCACTTGAAATAAAAATGTATCTCAGAATGGTTGGTATGGATATTAACACTTTTACTAATAAAGCAGAGTTTGTTAATTTGAAAATGAACTAGGAAGGTTGAAATGTTGTTCTCTGCTTTATTTGAAAAAGTGTTAATACCCATATCAGCCATTTTGAGATAACAGACTTAACATCTATTCAGAATCTTCAAGTGGCTCAGTGGTAAACCTTTGGGCATCTAACACTAAAATATCTGAGCTGTCATAACCATGGTGAGTCCAAAACAGGTATTTCTTTGTGTAATTTTGTATCAGATACTTAACACCAACCAAACATACAAATAAAACATTTAAAACAATGTTCCTCTGTCTGTATTGAATACAGATTTAGACACCTGAGTCATTTCAGCAGTCTCGTCTCTGGAGGAGAAGTCTCTCCATATCAATGTTTATGTCATTTTTGAAAAATCAAATGGAACTGTAATTGTTTTATGTTTTTTAGATGTCCATTTAATGAAGATGCAATTGTACGTGCTGTTTTTGATCGACTGAGATCAGTTCAGAATCTTCCAGAAGGATATCGTCCAAGTCTCCCTTGTATCTATCAGTCTGACTTAGAGTTTGAAGATTCTCGTCAGCAGGTGGAGTTGGTGTTTGATAAAGCTGTTCCATGTTCATCGGGTAATTCTTAATGAAATTTCACATATATTTTCTTAACCAAATATATGATTTTAAACTGTTGTTTACTAAAGAAATTGATCTTGACAGAATCAAAACTGTGAAAAAGTTTATTTAGAAACAAATTTTTATCAAAACAATTATTGTAATAAATTTAATTATTTAATTTTTTTAGATTTTAGATAAAAATAGATACTAAATCTAATTAGTTCCATTTAGTATCAGTTTAATTATTATTATAACAACTGCTCTTCTGAACTCCTGTATAGATTAAACCTGTAAACATATTTGTATTAAAGAGGTTGAAAAACAACTGAATATATCATGAAAAATTCCAGTAAATCATGGAAAGGAAAAATCTGACAGATGGAATAAAGACTTTTGTTTGAGGTCTTTCTAGCCATTTTATTTTGTTTTATAACTTTAGAAGGAAAGAAATACTAGGCCTACATGGACAGATAATTAAGGTGTTTGACTTGCAATTTGTGGGTTGAAGTATCAAATCCCATTTCAGTCATGTGGGTGTTATGATGGCCAACTCCACTATTCATTGGTAGAAAAGTAATCCAAGAGTTGACAGCTGGTGGTGATGAACTCCATCTAGTCTATCACTGCTAAATTAGCCATGACTAGTTCAGCTAGCCTTCATGTAGCCTTGAATGAAATTTAAAAGAAGACAAACAAAACTTAGATTTAATTAAAGGCGTGTAGAATTTTTCAGTAGTAGTCATTATGAGTTAATGGCCAATTGAAGTAATAATAAAAAAATGTTTAAATATAGTGTAAAATCAAACAGATCATTTAACTATGGTTTTGACTTTTATAGGTGTGGTTTTTGATTATTTGATTAGCTGTGGTTTGTGAGTTATAGTTTTGGCAGTTTGGTATGCTTCATTGAAAATTGTGATTTTAACTAGTTAGTATGTTTAATTGTGAGTTATGGTTTTGACAGTGATAATATGCTGATCTATTGTTTTGGGTTTTGCATAATGTGAGAACTTTCTTTTGTGTTCTTTAATTCATTATACTGAATTGATTATGTTTTCTGAATGGTACATCTAAGACCTTGTCATGTGCTTTAATTCATATAGGATATTGCACATTTCTTAAGTTTTTTTTTTGTAAACTGGATCTAGAGGTGTATCTTCACTTGCACAGATGGCATTAGGACTACCAATCTTCTGGTTTTACATTTACATCACTTCCCCCCACATTTGTGAAGGTGGATTACTTGCACTGTAAAGTATGGTCATACATACTAAACCCTCTCTGGTGTTTTAAATGCCTATGCTCTCGGCAAGTAACATGATGCTGAGTTGTGTACCCTAGACCTCACTCTGTCAACTGTAATGGCTCCCACATCTCCTATTCCTGTTCCTGCCCAAAGTGGATTGAGGAGAAAGAAGTACAATGCTTGTGGACTGTGAATAACGTCTGCACTTTGAGATGCTGCAACTGTTGTCTCCCTTGCCATTCAGAACATATGCTGCTTCCCTCTGTTTTACATCCTTATTGGGTATGCAGACTGTATCCGTGCCTCTGTTTGAGTCTTTCTCTTCTAGTGTAAGGGGTTGGTTGCCCACTGTGAAAATAGGTATGTAGCAGTCAATGCCAACTCCTACCACTGTTTATGGTGGCTACTCAGGTCTCTGTCCATTTGCCTTGATGTTCAAAACTTGCCATCTTCTGACAGAGATCTTCTTATTTGACCTCAGGCAGAATCCATGGAGGTCAAAAGACCTCTGTTTTCTAAGAATAAGTGGCATAGTCATAAACTGAAGGGATCTTCAACCTTATACCCTTGTAAGTAAAAATGACAACACTGAAACAGTGGAACTATTGAGGGTTTCATTTCAACCTGGATGACTTCAATGCTCTGATTGATTAATGCCATTTAGTTTGTCTCTCTCTACAGGAAATTTCTTCTCTGTCCTGGCAATGCCATTATTCTTCAGCATCTTTTCATTTATAGGAAGGACAGATTGTGTGATGGTCAAACTCATGGTGCTGTGGCATTGCTGGATACCTAGTACATCAGCCACTCCTCTATAGGATGTGGCAATTAATTTTTCTTTTGGTTATTCCATCACTATTTGTTCCATCTACCTGTCTCTAAGAGAGACTTATGCTCAGCCAGACCTGGATGTTCTTTTAGATCAGTAGCCATCTCCCATTTTCCTCTTGGAATATTTTAATGGACATGGTCCCCCTCCCTCCTGAGGTGATGTTGACATTGATGTAAAGAGTCAGTCTGTGGAACACATGCTTTCAGATCATAATGTCCCTATTCAATGATGGTTCTTTTACATACTTTCATGCACATTACCATACTCACATGTGATATTTCTTTGAGTTAACTGATGAAGTTGGATATTCCAGATTGGAAGTACAGCCTTTTGTTTACTCACCCATCTCTTGAACCATCTCTTCATACCTATTTTTACAGATGGTACAAAATTAGTTGATTCTGTGCTCTGTGCCGTAGTTTGTCATCACTCAGTGGTTGTTTACTGACTCCCCTTTACAATTTTTGTGTTCATTGCTGAGTTGTATGATATCCCTCTTGCTCTGGATCATGTGGCAGCGAAAAGTACTTTAACTGTGATATTTAAACAGACTCTTTGCTTTCTACAGGCCCTGAAATTGCTTAACATTAATTCTTACCTTGTTCTTCTTGATATTTTGAACCAACTGGTTTGATTTTCTCTGTCATCCATTCATATCCAATTTTTGTAGATACCAGGCCACGTTGGTATTTGGGGGGAATAAGCTTGTTGAAACTGCAGGTAAGAGTGGTGTTATTATGGCTATGTCTCTTCCATATATTGACTATGGTTGTATGTTCAAGGTTCTGCCCCATGCCAATTGCAGTCGGCTTGGAGTGAAGAATATTCCAAAACATTTTCTAGATCTAATTTACTTTTGCTTTTTGACCATCTAATTTCTGCAACAATCATAGGGTTGAAGTTGTTTTGACAAAGTTCTGCACTGGTTATAGCTTTTAACCCATTAGCATCTTTTATTCTCCACTAATGAATCAATGGTTGTGTGTTTTCTAAGGGTTTAGCCCTGACATTGGATGATGTCATTATGTTTTAAATTTTTTACAAACCATTGGCCTTTATAATTCTAGTTAAATCATTTATCTGAACTTTGGACATTGTTTATTTTTTATTCAATTTATTTTTACATGTTTACTTTTTGGCTTTTACTGGTTGTTTCAATGATAGTCCAGTTGTTTTGCACCAACATATGCTAAACAGCCAATCTACAGTTTTATTTTCTTCCTTATTGTGGTGTATCTGGGATTCTGTACATTTTTGACTATCCTTAAGTTTGTTTGATTTTAAACTTTTTTACATTTTTAATCATTTTTGTGTTTTGTTGATTGCTTCTTAGAATTTTTTAGTTAAAGACACTAAGTTGGTAGTATTATTTATTTCTGATAGCTATTCTGTGGTGTGACATCCCAGATAGACCACTAGAAGTCACTGTCAATGGTTATAAACAAGGAGTAACAAAAAATCACTTTATAAACCAAGTTCAAGGTAGGACACACATGATATTAATGTCTTTAAATTGTATTTCATGGATATAGTTTGAACGTTAAGACTGATGTTGCACAAAAATAAGGACTAATTTTCAATACCAGTTGTCATTGTGAATTACTAAGGTAGTTTTTTACAAAAACATTAGGCCTCATACTGCATTACTTTATTGTTAAAATGTATTTAAAAGAAGTACATATTTTCACAGTTAAGTAACAAGAAGATGTTACCAGCCTATGATAATCAGTTCAGATTGGTCTTGTGTTTTATAAATCTGTAGTTTAAAATATTTCTGCATTTTTCTTTATTTTGGGACATATGTACATTTAATAGAGTATTTACTTTTATCTACGATGTTTTGTTGTCTTGAATATGTATTTAATTTAGTATATTTATTTGTTTTCAAGTGTTTTATTCATTCATATGTGTTCTTACTCTTTCATGTATGGGGATATTGACTACTTTAGTTTGCAGAGTTGAGTGAAATTAGTTTTGAATATGCATTGTATATTGGAATTATACGTTTGTCAGCCAGTATTATATTTGGTAACAATCTGTTGTCTTTAAGAATGAAAAGAAAGTAAAATTAAAATCCACAGGTTTTATATAGTGATACTGTTTAGTGTTATTTAGGGAAATGGGAATTTCTCAGAGATAGAGTAGTTTAAACCAGTAGTTGCATATTATAGTTTGTTTTTTTCTCTAATCACACCAAATCAACCTTGTGCTAACTTCAGCTATCACCCAAGTTAGTAACAAATTTTATTGTTACTGTGGTAGTTCAAGGATATAATAAACCTGTTTCACAATAACTTGCTACACACATTCCAACTATTCCATAAAACAGTAAATGAGTTCCTTGTCCTTCATATGCTGTTCAACTATCCCATGAAACAGTAGATAAGTTTCATAACCAGCCAAGTTATGAAAAGCAACATTTCAGGTGGAATTTAACACGTGAGACTTCATTAGGATTTATGATTGTCTAAATCATACACAAGTATAATAAGTTTGTTGTCTTTCATATATAGTTAACTATCCCATGAAATAATAGGTATGTAGGAAAAGGAGCTACAACCTGTGTGATATGTCCTATCATAAAACATGTCTGGGGTGCTCTCTCAATAATCATAAGAGCGTGTCACAGTATTCCACCTGCCTTTCATAATTTATTCCACCTTTTTAAATTGTTCAAGTTATAGGGTTTTATACTTTTGTCTTAAATTTATTTTACTAAATCTATGTTTTCTAACATCAAGTTACGTTGGTAGTATGTTAAAAAAATATACAATGTGTGAATTATTATGTTCATATAAAGTGAAAGAATTAGTGTATATCAACTATCATGGAAAAGTACAGGTATGGTAAAATAAGTGATTCATGGCCAATTATTGAAGAAAGCTTTGAAAGAAATGTACATATTCTCATCATTAGATATTTGAGTGAAAACTAAAATATTTATATTCACATATTAAGAAGTATCAAATGATTTAAGGTTTTTTTCATTGTATTGTACAGTGTTAAGAGAAATACTACAATTGATGTTAATATTTATTTAAAGCACAGTTTTTCCCACAGTATTGCTTTCAACATCTTGATATAAGTCATTCGTGACGATGAGAAACCCAGAGATGCCAATCATTACGATTTGAGCATAATCATTACGATTTTGGTGTATACATTACGACTATATGCTCATACAGACAAATATTACGACTTGTTGCAACTCCCAAATTATTATATATTATATAGGCCTATACAATAGTGATAAATTGTTCCCCCAGGGCTTGAAAGGGGTGAAAAGAAAATTTCTAGTGTGATACAAATAAATTTTGACAATACATAAAAGACATTGTCCAAATGGCTACTTGCAATAATCATGTTTGTGCTTGAAATAATAAAAAATATTTCTATCTCTGACATCTACCAATAGTTTGAGTGCGGTGCTTCTCCATTCTGGGTACGTGGGGGAATCCATAGTTACGTCATCAGTGCTTGTCAGCCAATCAGCGCTCGTGTAGATGGGTATTTCTCGTTTTCTAAGCGGCATAGAAACACTAATGCGATCATTCACAAGATGGAAAAAAAGTGGCCTCGTTCACCAGATTGTCTGGCAAATCTAAAAGGACTAAAACTGTGAATCAAAAATTTAGGAAAGAGTATAGTGCAAAATATCCAGTCATTGCATCAAAAGTCAGTGATAGTCATGCGTTTTGTACAGCTTGTCACATCAATTTTAGTGTGGTGCACGGTGGGATAAACAATTATTCCAGACATACAAAATTGGCATCTCACCAATAAAAGGCTGAGACGAAGACAAAAACGATGCAGATAACGACATTTATGAGTAAGAATTCAGAATATGAAACCAATAATGCAGAAGTGATGTTCATGCAATTCGTCATTGCTCATAATTTACCCCTAGCTGTAGCCAATCATGCAGGACATCTATTCAGAAAAATGTTCCCAGACTCTGATATAGCGAAAAAATATGGCTGTGCTAGAGCCAAAACTACAGCCATTGTACAAATGTTGGGTTGTGAAGATGACAAAATGATTTCAAGCATATTTACTAACAGTGTTTACAGTTTAGCCACAGATGGATCCACATACATGGCTGACTCAAAACTATATCCAGTGGTTGTACGATATCTGTACGGGCTCTGTCTACAATCATTACTCTCAGTCATTTGAAATAGTTGGCATCTCTGGAAACCCACTTGAAGTAAAAATGTATTCTAAAGACAGTTGGTGTGAGTATTAAATCTTTAATTAAATTTAAAGTACAGAACAATGTTTCAACCTTTGTAGGTCATTTTTATTTTAATTAAAGTTTTAATATCCATACCAGCCATTTTTAGAATACATGATATAAGTTGATTTAAGTAAAATAAAAATGTCATGTATTAACTTTATATTTGAGTGCATGATTTGAAGCACCTATAATGTGGTTTGATTTGTTGCACCTCATAAAAATTACCAAATGAAATAGCTTGTAACTTCAGATTATTTCCCACATAGTACATAACTTCTTCTAATATCTTATTTTTGTGTGTGATGTATTTCATAAATGAAAAATTTGAGATTTAAAATAGTTTCATCATGATGTGTTTTTTAAAATAATGTGACTAAAAATATTTACCTTTGTTTTTGACTTTAATTACTGATGTCTATCTTTGTGCATTTTTTAAAACTTTCCCATCAAGTTTTTATTTTGTAAAGCTTTAACTTGTGTTTTAATTGTAAACAAATTTAAATTAATGCAGTTTTATCATATTTGTGATCAATGGTGCACAATAAAAATAACTGTTAAACAAACCAAACTCACAAACGAACTGACTATTCTTTAATTATTAATTAGAAAGTTGCATTTAATATACTTATAAAAACTTATATCAAATAGAGTGACCTCAGAAACACTGAAAACCTATTCTTTGTGAGGCTCCCCAGTGACATAGCACTATGTCCTTACAATACTAGAAACTGGGTTTTAGTATCTGTGGTGGGCAAAGCACAGATAGCACATTGTGCAGCTTTTTGCTTAACTACAAATAACCAACAATCCTTTGCAAATTTGAATTTATGCTGTCAACAAAACATGCAGCTAAAATTTTTCAGATATCTTTTACACATTATACAGCATATATCACTAACATGTGCTTTTTCATTCTCCCACCTACTACATGATTTATTGTACAAGAATCAGGAGACCTTGAATAAATTTTGCTTTTCATTCGTGATTTAGGTTTTTCTTGTTGATACTTATGTTGTTAACTTTGGTATGATGTTCTTTGTTCACTTCTCCCTGAGTACTGATTGTTTTCGATCACTGAATGTTATTGTTCACTCTTGGCTTTCACTGGTGGAATGGAAACATCTTCAGATTTCATCTCATTAAATTAACTTAATGTTCATGGCTTCTCAGTAGCATCAGGTGCTGGAGAGGATTGTACAGGCTGGTTAGTGACAATGCTTAATATATTTATATCTCATATTTTAATGTTTTCTTTTTTAGAGATCCTTTCATCATTTTCATTGGGATCCCACTTTGTGGCAGATATTGCCTGTTCAGATATTCATATTTCCAATTCTGCACTAGCTACCAGTTAACCATTAAATAATATTCCTAGTAACAATGAACTCTGTTGCCTTGTCCTCATATTTCTGAGTGGCTTAACGTGCAACATTCTGTAACATTCAGTTTTGATTCCAATAACATCACACTATTAAACAAGACCAAACAAACAGTACAGCAGCCCTCATGCCTTAGTCACTACACCTTGGATTTCAGTTTGAGTACACAGCCCTATAATTCCAAGGATGAGATGTGGAAATTTGTTTTCCTGATTGGGGCGTTGACAGATTCATGTTTTTTTAAAGTCATTAGGATTTAGCATATTTACTTCTTGAGAATTGGATTTAATATGGTACAGATGAAGAGCATACCTGTGAGGACCACACTGCTGTGTAAAACTCTTTTCAACACAAATGTTATTTATGTGGACGTTGCCTTCAACAACCCCTTCACCTTGTCAATGTAGGATTCTAACTCATATAAAAAGAGGTGTATTCTGTAAAGTGATGTTTTTTTATATCAAAAATGTATTTCCAGTAATACCTCCTCTCACAATTTCCTGCCTTTCCCCCTAACTAAATGGCTGGTTTTAGGTCTGCTTGTTTGGACTGTCTCAAAGTGAATGAAAAGTAATAATGAGGAGCTTGTATATAGATCTGGGATAGTGGTCACATTGGCATAGGTGGAGAAATTCACAAGATTTAACTTGCTATGGGCAATATAGTGGGTTATAAAGGCTAGAGCAAGTGAGTTAAGTTTCATACTAATGCTTAGATTGACAGAAAAGATAAAATTTCATTAGGAAAAAGGTAAGATGTTATGGCAGGATGCTTACTTAAGTTCTCAAATTAGCACAGTTATTCACATGGGAGGTGGAAGAGTGGAAAAGTATTATTAGCTTACAGATGCTCTACAGTGTGTAAAGGACATTTGAAATTTTTAGTTCCTTGTTTTGTTTGCAGCATGAGTTCAAATGCAACAAGAAGAGAAAGGCTTTTACTATTGACAATGTAAGTAGTTTGGAGTTTGTTTTAATTTTAAAAGATATTGACAAAATCAAACTTGATACAGTCAAGTGCAAAATGATTACATTATACATTATTGTGTATTTACCTACTGTTGTATTGATAGCTTTGGCAAATATATACTCACATTGTAGTACATCTGGTATTGCTTTAATAGTATTGGTGAATATATTTGTGAACCGTGTAGTTCATCTAGTATTTTATTGGTAATTTTTGTGAATAAATATTTGGAGACTGTGTAGTATTGGTGAATATGTTTGTACTGCATTAATCAAACTCCAGATGTTGCAAATAGAAGCCTTCAAGCTTACCATTGATCCTCCACAGAGAAAATAAAAATTCTATATGCTTTGAATTAATGTTTTAACTATATCAACATTTGAGTTTTTAAGACATTTACGAAGGTTAAAAGGATATATAAAATAATTAGTCCCTGGTGTCTGAATACAAACTTATTTTATGTATTCAAAAATTCATGTGGCATTAGAATTTTTGAAGCATCATTAAAAGGAAAATAAAAAAGTGAGTGAGTTAATAATGTTGATGAAAGACAGTTTCAATTAAGTATGTCTCTGTTATGTAAAAAAAAAAGCAATAACAGGTGGTGCTAATCATAACTTGCTATTTTAAATATATATTTCTTAGCCCTTATCTGTTGCTTTAGTGAAAAGTAAACTTAAGTTGATTATTTAGATATTTCTTCAACTGTGACTTTTTATCAGAATCGGTTGGTTTACAACTACTAAAACTAAAGTGGCTTTTCAAGTCAAAATAACACTCTGATAAAAAAAAAAAAATCACTGAGCATTTATTTCAGGGTTGTTGTTTTTATTGTACTCAGTTTATAGTTTATGCTACATTGGTTTTTGACTTTCGTGCAAAGCTCCATGAGGGTTATCTGTGCTAGTCATTTCTAATTTAGCAATGTAAGGCAAGAGGGAAAGCAATTAGTCATCACCACCCACTGCCAACTCTTGGGCTCCTCTTTTACCAATGAATAGTGGGATTGACCATCACTTTATAATGCCCCCATGGCTGAAAGAGCAAGCTTGTTTGGTGCAACAGGGATTTAAACCCGTGACCCTCAGATTGCAGGTTGAGTGCTTTAACCAACTGGCCATGCCAGGCTATTATGCTAGATAGTATAGATGTATGTTATCACAGAAAAAAATCAAAAAACTTTGAAACAAACTTGGTTCACTTGGTAACAGTACTAACTGATTGTATCAAACGTACATATTTTTTTTATAATAAAGTACTGATAAAATTTAAAGGATACATGTAATAAGAGATATAGACTTTTGAAACAGAAGCCTAATTTTTTGAATAATATACATAATTAGCAGAAACAAATGACATAACTACATGTTTAAAGAAATATCTGTTTTCCTTTTTTTAGACTAAAAGTTTGCAGAATAGAATTTTTTAAACTGTTTGAGAATACATTAAAGCTTCTACCTCAAAAGACATGGCCTGCACCATTGAGGTGAGTATATACAGGCTGATTGTGTTTTTATCGAACGTGTAAACTTCAGTTGACAGAAAAAAATAAAAATTACAAATAAGATATCAATATTAATTTTAGATCAAAGCAAGTTACCTACGAAGATCAATGCTAAATATGTACATTTAATAATTATCATAGTTAATTGAATACAATGATAAAACTATTTTCTTAAACACAGAGGTTCACATAATTTTTTTATATCAGGTTCTTAAATGAGAACTGTTAAAAATGGTTGGTACCCACAGAAATTAATAAGATTCATCCAACTCGTCAAATAAACATGTTCATATAAAAATAGCAAGACAAATGAGTAGTAGATCTGAAGGTGGTTTTATTACTTATTATTCAGTTTAGCCAGCTAGTTAGCACAGTAAGTTGATAACTCAGTTATGTAAATTTTTGGATAGTACAAAGTATGCTACCTACACAAAGTGAGGAATAATACTTTGCTACCAGAAACAACTTTGACTATGATGTTAAACCAATTGCACCTTTTTAGAACCTCTGTAGTATGCATTATTTTATTTATTTTTAGTTGTGTGAGCTCCCTGCTTATAATGATTAGAATTTTTATCAGAATGCATTTTTATCAGCTAATACCTTAGTTATTAATGAATGGAAACTTTACCATAATGAGGGTTACACTAACTTTCATAAGGTAATAAACCTCATAGTATGATGTGCAGTCTAGGATTTTCAGCAATATCAATTTTCATCAGCGTGAATGGGCCGAAATCCAATAATTTAAAATAAGTATTCCTGCCCTATAAAACAGGTCACTCAGGCTTTTCCATCAGAAGAATTAGGCAATTGTCAGTGATGTCGAGAAAACCCACTTGTAGAGAAATATATATGCAAAAAACGGCTCGTTTGGGTTGAGAAAATATTTTACATAGAACCTTCTTTGGTCATCGTCAGGTTCACAAAGAAAGAGGTAACTGACCGGAAGCTGACCACATGTTTGGAAGGGGTTGTGTAACTGAGTGTCAGAATGTAGAGGGTGGTGTTAGATGTTTGAATATATAATTTATTTATTTTATTATATTAATATAGGTATAAAGGCATTCCTTTATATTGGTTTATTTTGGGTTTAAGTTGTTGTATAAGTAAGGCTTCTTTAATTTTGCATTTGTTTATGTTTGTTTCTTTATTTAGTATCTGAGTGTTTTCTATGGTTATGTAACGTGTGAAGGTGACTTTTTATGTTCTTTGAATCTGGTTTCCATTTTTCTACTTGTTTCTCCAATACAGAAGTCGTGGCAGTTATCACATGGTATTTTATAAATAATATTGGTGTGGTGTTTGTCAGTGTAGTGTTTACATAGTATAGACCTCAGTTTTGTGCCTTGTTTTTGAATAAATTTGATATTAACTGGAATGTCATATTTTGTTACTAGTTTTTGCCAAATGTTGGCTATTTGTCTGCTGATGTCAGGAATATATGGTAAGCCAATATTTTTATGACACAAGTTGAAGCACAAGCAATTAACACAGCATTACATCCACCACTATACTGGTACAGATATGTAGATGACACGGTTGTGGGATTCAAATCTACAGAACACATACTTATTTTTTTCAATCACATTAACTCTATACATCCTAACATGAACTTCACATGTGAACAGGAAGAAAGCAAACAAATATCATTTCTTAACCTCAAAATTACAAGAACCGACACACAATTCAAAACAGAAATCCATCGAAAAATCACCCATACTGGACTATACATTCCTTGGGACTCAGCACATGAAACAAAACAAAAACTCAACATACTAAGAAACCAAATAAACACAGCCATAAAACTATGCTCACCAGATAAAATTAATGATGAATTAGACAAAATAAAACAATACTTCATCAACATCAATAAGTTTCCTCCACAAACCGTAGAAAACATTATACGCACACACAGCAAAATCAACCAACAAAGTAAATATATCTCACGAATCAAAAAATCATGAAACCATATACTGCTGCATACCATATATTCCTGACATAAAAAGTCACCTTCACACATTTTCGAACACTGCAAGTCAAATAAACACAACATAACCATAGAAAACACTCAAATACTAAACAAAGAAACAAACATAAACAAACGCAAAATTAAAGAAGCCTTACTTATACAACAACTTAAACCCAAAATAAACCAATATAAAGGAATGCCTTTATACCTATATTAATATAATAAAATAAATAAATTATATATTCAAACATCTAACACCGCCCTCTACATTCCGACACTCAGTTACACAACCCCTTCCAAACATGTGGTCAGTTTCCGGTCAGTTACCTCTTTCTTTGTGAACCTGATGATGACCAAAGAAGGTTCTATGTAAAATATTTTCTCAACCCAAATGAGCCATTTTTGGCATATATAATTAGGCAATTGGATTTGTTTCTTTGTTATTAAGCACAGTGGGTTATCCATGTTGTGCTCATCATGGGTATTGAAACCCAGTTTTTAGTAGCATGAGCCCTTGGACTTATTGCTGAGCCACTGGGGGCACTCATTTGGAGGATGTACTGTTATAATGTATTTCAGTACAGACTAGTAGTGTTCTTATACTTGATGAGTTTGTTTATTCAGAAAATATAAGGATTGTTATCTCATGAATAATTTTAACCCTTAAACAGCAGAAATGTTGTAGGTAGCAGCATCAGTTGGTGATGGTTGCCATTTAAGGGTTAAAAGTATATTTATATTTTTTACATTGTTTTCTGTAGTTACTACTGTATTGTGACCCATAATTTGGTAGTTGCTGCTGTAGGAGATTGGGAGGCAGAATAAAGTAAATATATTTCTGTAAATCTCTTGTTTATTTTACTGTCATCCTCATCAATATCAAAAATACAAAGATCATTGCTAATCAAATTGCATTTAATAGATGGAGTTTCCTGAACTTCCTAAGATTTTATTTCCTAATTTAAATTAAAGAAATTATGAATATGTTATTCTAAAAATATTTTTATTTCCTCCATATAAACAGTTTTTGAAATTCTCCAAGTGTGTTACACAGTTGAATAAAAAAAAAAAACCATTCAACTGTTTCATAAAATGGTCTTAAGTGAGAGTACTTACTGAATGGTAATATGACTTTCCATTTCCACAACACTTATCCACACCATCTGGTGCATCCTAGTGAAATAAAATCTACTCCTTTCAAAATATGGAATAAATGGCACAATAGCTGGTCATGAACAACTTAATTCCACAAGTCATTTCGTTGTATGCTATATTAGGCCTGACAGTACTGCAGTTTTCAATGTTAGTCATGCTTCAAGAATAAAAATGCCTGTTTAATCCTGTGTGTTAAGAGTTAACGATCATGGAGTATTGTATTTGTCAATCCTTGTAGATGGAAGTATTTTTTATTCATCTCTGTAGATAGTCAGTCTTTCTACCAAGTATACTTTAATAGCTCTCTTCCTTGCATGGTTTGTCAATACAGCTGAAATGATGGAAGCTTAAATGGTTCATCACTGTAGGCTTCAGCTGGTCATAAAAATTTCAGTTCTATATGCTTTTTTCAATACGGAGCAGAATCATCACAGGAAGAGAGTTCTTGACTCATCTTTAATTTACATTCAGTTTTAGGATCAAAGAAACTGTAGGCTGGTAGGAGAATGAACATTGTTTAAAGGTTGTTTTATTTATCAAATGAAGTAAGTTGTTATCCATTAGCTGTGAATAAACTAATTCTATAAAAGAGTATTGTAAAACTTTCTTATCAGTAGAACAGTACTTTCATTAGGCAATCATATGTGATAAATGTTCTGTGGTTTTTCATGTATAACTTTTTTACTGTAATGAATTGAATTTTACATTAAAATACATGTGCATGTACAAGTTAATGTTTATTGTGTGTACCATTATTTTTCTTCTTCAGAAATAGATTAGAACTTTTGACTTATGAAGATGTTAAGATGTCAGCAACAAGTTACCAGGAATGTTGGGCTGCAACTTGTTATCACTTTAAATTTTGGCCACAGAAAAGTGGAGAGTTTAAAAACTTCATGTTGCACAGTTATTAGTTATTTGAAGAAACTGGCCATTATTTGTGGTGAAATGTTTGGACATTTTAGTGTGTTTGCATTGAACCAATGTGGTGTATAATTTGATTGAAATAATTAGGTAATCTCAGTTCTCTTTTCATTGCCCATTATTAAACTTAAAATACGTCCACCAGCCTTTTTATAATAGTAAAAGAAAATTGTGGAATTTTTGTATACCAGTTGAGAGGTTGTGGATTGTAATAAAAGTAGTTTCTGTTTTTTACAGTCTCTTGTGCTGATGTCAAAGAAATCATAAATTTATATGCCTTACAAGTATATGCATTTAATATCATGAAGTCTATACTGGTTATCAAAGCTACTTAATGTGACAGAAAACCTGTAGTTTCACTTTAAGTGTGTGATTTTGTGAAATCCAGGTACTCTGCTTTATGTAATTTTATTTCAGTGAAAACATTAAAGTTTCACCATTTATAATGTGGTCAGTAGTGTAACTAGGAAGGGTCGAGTGATCCAGCAGTCCCAGGTGTACCATAGCAAGTGAAGCAGAGCTCCAGCTATTTTAATAGCTGTTTGAGAACTAAATCTAATAGCATGATTTGGAGAAAAATTTCCACATATTATTGTTGTATATATATCGTTGTAAACAAGATTGCTTTTTACTTTATCATTATAAAAAGTTGGAGAATGGCAGTTTGTGAAAATTGTTCTTGGCACAAAAATGTTTAGATACACTGTTGAGTATGATTTGATGTTTTACTACTGAAATATCATTCTTAGTAGAGTGTGCAATAAGAATAATCAAGTAATTTGTGTTGTATTTTATTATGTATTGTTTGGCTGTTTATAATTTGATTAGTACTGTTAATATACCTGTAAAAAAACTTTTTTATGCTAACACATAGAAATTCTCATTAGGTTTCTCTACAGAAGGTTTATTACTACAACCTACGTGTGTGCACAATACAGCTTTTTTCTAATACACAGTTTTAGTTGTAATGTGAAATTTCTTGTTTCAGTAAGAGTTTGGTAGATTTTGTATTTCTTCATTATAAGTCTGACTTCAGAAGTAGAGTTTAGAAGTAATGCTCATGTTCTGTTGCTTGTGGTCAATATTTTTTATTAAATTTCATTGCCACTTAAAGTAGTCTGATGCACTTGGTTCTGTCATGTTCTTGGACATCTGCCACTTTTAGATGAAGATGTCATGCCAAGACTTATTCTTTCCATGTTCCAAGATGACTGTATTGAAAGACCCTGTCTCTACTGGTTTGTTTCAGTGGGTGCTTTTTAAGCTTTCAAATAATTTTACCATATCTTTTATTAAATACAGAAAACTATTTCTTGATAATTCAGTTTTGTGGTTCATACAAAATGGCAGAAGTAAAGGTATTCTGTTGAAAATAAAAAGTTTAGATCATTTTAACTCTTGATTCTGACATGGTACCTACCTCCTTTCACAAAATTAGCCAATCTTATTCAGTGCTGTCTTCTATATGCAAACATTTTCCGTATGCATATAACAAGCATTCTGCTCCTCCCTATTGGAACTAAAAAATCCCAACATGTCTCTCATGCATCATTTCTCCACCAATAGAAGAATGACATGCTCAAATGATGCATCTGACTCCCTCTATACTCCAATACTGAACCATCACCTCTTATTTGGTAGTGCTTATATTTTAATGTGATTCTTATTTGTTTACCAATTCATGTTCAGCTTACATTTTCTCATGAAATGGTTTTCTTTAATATATTTAGTTTTCATTCAGGCAGTTTCTTCACTTTAAAAATTTATCAGTTGTTTCCAGTTGCATTATTCTCTTGTTACTGCTCACATTGGGTGGGCATTTCTTTACTATGAGTTTTAAAATTCATGTTAACACTTTGGGGGTCACACCAGCAACTAGTGTTCTTTCTCAGGCCTCAAGTATGGGCAACCTGATGTTGGATTTATTCATGTTTATTTGCCAGGAGATTGAATGTTAAATGGATCAGCCTTTGTCCTTAAACATTGCCACGGTTTTTTGCAAACAGGCTGACGTGTTCAGATTGGCAAGTACTTTTATTATCTATTCCACCTACTGGTTTTACTGTACCTTTCTATTCCTCCACTTGAAAAATTGGTTAAATCTAACACAGTCCTTTTGAATTTTGTTCATTAGGTATGCTCTTTTCTCCTATTTATTATGAACCACATCATTTCTTACTCCATGATCAATTTTCTCACCCCTTTTTGACTGTACATCCATCCCCAGATATTTGAGTTCATGCTGATTAGCATGTTCCATCCTGCCTTGGGCTTCAGATCAATTTGTGCTTTGTTTGACCAACAGTTGTTAGGTTCAGTAGGGAGCTGACTCCTAAACAGAAAATAATCTTCTGTCAGTCTGACCTATACCCAGTATTTCACCTGCTTCTTACCCTTACAAGACTTTAATAATATCTTTCTTCTCTTAATATTCTCTCTGACTCCAGAAATCCTGAGGGTTTGTTTTTGGATACCCTTTTTCTTCTTTCCTCCACACTTGCTCAATTGTCATAATCTGTTCTGGCTTTGCATATGTGGTTTCTCTGTTGTTGGGATCTACTAGGTCATGATGTGATTTTAGCTCAGGTCTGTTTATCATCTGCTTATCCTTTAAATTTATGTATGGGCCCATTTCTGTAGTGATACCTTTTTGACACAAACCCTGAAACTTTGTATGGGTAACACCAACAGCAATCTACCCTTAACAATATTGTTTGCATATTTGTCTCATTTGGAGGTGTTATGACACCTGTTACTGTTTCCCATCCTTCTCCTTACCAACCCTTGTCTGTCACTTCTGTGGGTGTCTCTATGTATCATTTTATTGAAGATGCACCTCCTGTAACCATCAGTACCAGTGACAATACAGTCGGTTTTGGTCTGGTGGAGCTAAACTTACTGATTGTCTTCATCACTGTTATTCCTTCATTGAGGATCAATGGGTTTTCAGGTTTTTTCAGAAGGATTTGTGTTTCTTTTGTTTCTTCACCTCACGTATCTTCTTTTCTTGTTTACTTCCCTCCTTCTCAGCATCCCCTGACCAGTCAACATCTGTTGGAAGTGGTTCTGGAATTGCTGTCTCAGAAAACCATTTAACATGTTTACCATTTTGCAACAAGTTTTTATTCCCAAGGAAACTAGGGACTAAGAGATGATAAAAGATTTATCTCACCTCAACCTCTTCACTTACCTGCCCAGGTTTACCATGGAGTGTTTTCTCATCCTGAGGTGAATGTTTTCTCTGTGTTTATGGACTTTGCCAATGCATATCTTAATGTATATATATCAACTTGGTCTTGGCCTTATTTTTGATTTATTATCTCGGGATAGTTTATCAATTTTGAGTCCTACCATTCGGGCTTCTTTGACTCTCTAGGTTTTCTGTCAAGTAGTTATGGGGTTGAGAGTTCACTATTACATGGATGATTGGCTTCTTGTTGCTCATTCTGAGCTGGAATCAACAGCTCCTTCCAGTATCTCATCCATATGGGGTCGTTTTTGACACTCAGATGAGTTGGTCAAGCCTTCTCCTTCCAAATTTCATTTTAAAGAATGTGTTGATTTGCCACACCCTCTCAATTTCAACATTTACTGGTAGTGAGGTTCTTTTGCTTTTGGAGATGTGGTCTTCATTGATGTCACTGGTCCATTTTGGTTGTGCCTCTACGAGATCCCTTTAGTGGGCTTTTCACAATCAATGGAACCTTGCAAGGGATCTTCTTTCTATTCCAATTACCCTGCCTCTTACCCTGCAAGATGATCTGCTTTGGTGATTAGACAAGGCTCATACATCAGCAAGCATGCCACTTCCTTTCTTACATCTGGATTTACATCTTCTTACAGAAAACTTCCTGCAGGACTGGGATGCATGGATCAACCACTAGGAAGCTGAGGGTCATTGGTATGTGGGAAAAAGCACTTTGCATATCAAAGTTCTTGAATTTCTTGCTCTACATCAGGCATTGAATCATTTCCTTTTTTTTTTGCCTGGCATTGTCTGGTGATGGTTCATTCTAACAAGTCTATAGTGGTGGCAGATATCAATCACTAAGGGGGCACCCAGTCAAGAGATCTATATTTACCAACATTGGATCTATTCTACTGTCCAATGTGCAACACATTCATGTGGGTATTTTCAGTCTTGTTGTAGATCATCTTTGCTACCCCAACCAGATATATTCCATGGAGTAGTTCTTAGATCCCCTTATTTTTAGGGAATTTAACAGTTGTTGGAGTTGTATTTGCTATGAGCCTCAACCACAAGTTTACCTCTTTTTGGGTTGCCAGTCCCTGAACCTCAGGCTGAAGCAGTTGATGCTTTCAGCAAAAATTGGTCCAACAAGTATCTTTATGTTTAACCTCCAACCAAATTACTTCATTGGATTATCTCTATCATCCATACCTCTCCTTGTTGGGCCCTTCTGATTGCTTATTATGTGCCAGCTCAGCTGTGATATCAGCACCTGCCACTCTCCCTATTTATACTGCTTCCATTATAAATTTCCTTTCTTTATCAATCTTGATTACTAGTCCTATATCCTGCACTTCACTCCAGTCTTTAAGCTAGTTCTTGATGAGGAAATCTGGTTTCTCCTGTTGAGTCACTTTCATTTTATCTAGTTCCATACATCCTTCCATGGAGGTGCATCAGTCTCAAGTAGAAGGTGTTCTGCAGTTGGTCTACAACTCGGGACTTTCCTCTGTGTTGGAAGTTATAGTTTTCCTGTACTAAAAATGCATTTCCAATAGGTACTTACCTCTTCTCACACTTCCCAATCTTCATCCTCACTTTAATCCAATACTTACATCTGCCAAACTTCAAAGTGATGGTACGGTAGAGGAATAAAGAGGAAGTCAAATGCATTGCAAGCATGTTATGCTCCTATTGATGGAGAAATAACTCATGATTATTGTCATGAGAGAGACACATTGGAATTTTTCATTTCAGATAGGGAGAAGCAGAATTCTTGTGGCATGCATATAGAAAACGTTTGCATATAGAGGCTACCTCTTAACTAGAATAGTTAATTTTGTGAGATGAGGTAAGTACCTATCAGAAATACATTTTCAGTGTAGGAAAATTATAACTTTCCTTCTCTTACTCTTTCATGGTGGTTTATAGGAATCAATGTGAGATACAATGTTGAATATTACAAAGTAACAGGTGGTGGCTAACTTAAGGTTTTGTAACAGTAGGAGTGAAGCAATCACAAAACAAAACAAAAATTATCATACAAATGGTATTTGTTTAGAGATCCAAAATGTAAGTAGTTGGTTTTGAAATAGTGGTGAAAGCAGAATAAAATGTCTGGTTTTTAACACAACCTATAAACATTTCTTGAAGTAGTTACAGACCTAGGTATCTATGTATTTCATTTTAATTCTAGTATGTGCATAATATTTGAATATAAACTGATAGAGTATTACTTTTATTTTTCATAAAATTAGCTACTGCTGTTGTGAACATATAGTCAGTTGAGTGTTGGTAAACCAGTACTTTGTTTCTAGCATCATTGCAGCCAGTATCATGTTGTGATTGTTTTAAATTCTGCATAAAAACTTTGACTTATCAACTGTTGTTAGTGTCTTTATTTTTACATTTTTTCAGCAATTCAAAATTTGGATAATTTATTTGACATTTAGGCAGATTTTCTTTCATAGGTTTTAAATTTTTAAAATACTAGTTCTGTATTTCTTTTAATACAATCAATTGCTAATGGTCTCTTGGGAAAACACAACAAAAGAAATCTTGAAAAGAAAGCAACAAACTTATATTAGTTCCATAAATAATGGTGTGACTTAAATTATGATTAGTCATAATGTGATATAAAATTACTTTAAATGGGTCATAGTTTGTTGTACTTAAAATGTTATTCCTTACAATACTTGATGCTTTCAAAAGTTTCAATAACATTGTAACTCAGTTATCCTTACTATCTCTGATGTTGAGCTACGTCTTTGGCAATATAATACAGCAAAGTGAAAGTACAACTGAATGTTGTTATACACACTGCTTATTGGAAATTTATATTGGGCCAGTTAAGAATGATGTGGTTTCTGTTATTATCAACTTTATTGTTACTTACTATAAATTATTATCACAATTTAAAAAAAAAATTAATATCAGCACTGATTTGTAAAGTAATTTTTAAAATGGAAATATGTAAATGTAGTCATTTTAATTGTAATGTGTTCATCTGTTTATAAGCTTTGAATATTAATTTGCACTAAATTAAAGCTCAACTAAAGCTTCAACTAGATTAACTATTGAAGCACTGACATTTACAAAGGTGTAAATGTCTAAAAACTGTGTGTGTTGCAATGTATTAAAATACCATTAGTTATTTTTGTGTGTTCACACATGTGACAAGATTAATGTTTCAGAAAATAAAGCCAAGCATACATGATCTTGAAGTGACGAACAGAGAGAAGCAGAATCATAATGGAAGTTGTCCAGAATGGCAAAGTTTGTTGCAGAGGCTCTCATGTATGCTAGATAACTGAGCAAGGAACATCTTATAACTGGAAGTGTGCTTGTAGTGGATCATAAAACCAAAGTCAAGCTACAGTAAATGAACACAACCATGAACCAGATAAAAGTGGCAAAGTGCAGAGCTTATATGAAACTTGGAGCAACAACTAGTAAACATAGATAAGCACAAATCTTTGCTAATGCATTGGCAGTATTGGATGACTTTACTCGTAGTGTAATGCTCTGGGAAGCTGTTTGCAGATGTGTAATTCAAAGAATCACAATAACTGCACATGCAACTTTGGACATAGACAACTGGTGAAAATGTCAAACAGTTTCTTACCTAAAACAGTAAATGCTGCACCATACATTATTATATTTTACAACTTGAAATACAGAGTGATCCAAAACTGTCTTTCATATTTTAAAATTTAGTAATCATATAACTAGATAAATACAACCATGCAATTTTCAACATGTTTTATCCTAACTGAAATGTTTTTTGCTTTTTTTCACTCCAATGAGTAGGTGTTACCCTGTAGAATGGCAATCATGCAAGAAAAGGTTCAATGTATCATTTGGCTTGCAGGATATGCCAATTCTGTGGCCTTCTCATTTGTCAGACATCACTTTACTAGAGTTCTTTCATTTGGGGTCTCTTAAGGACATCAAGTGTCACATACCTGTAGCAAACATCACAGAGCTAAAGACCAGGATAATGGATGCCATTGCTGTAACAGTGGGCATGTTGCAGTGAACATGAACTGAAGTTGAATGTTGGTTAGACATGCTGAGAGTTACTAAAGGTGCACATGTAAAAGATTACTGACATGTCAGTTAAACTGTTTGAGTTGGAACACAAGATAATACAGTTTTTAGAATCAAACAAATAGGCTTTTTTTTTTTAATCTGATAGTTTTAAAACTAATATTTAATCCATGTATGTAAATCCCTGGTCAACCTACCTGAAAGCACAACAGATAAAAATAACTAACTGATTGACTGCAATCTAAATTAAGGTTCATGTTAAGCTAGCTTGATCAAGCCATTTCTGGTTTATGTAAGCAGTAAGTAAGGTGAAAGACTCTCATAAAACGTGCAGAAAAGTCACTGAATGAAATGATTGGTAATTAATTAGTATATATATAAATTTACTTGACGTTATCCTAATACATAAACAGTTTCTTGAGTGAGGTATAATGCATGTTATGCAGTTATTTCTTCCACATATTTTCAGTCTTGCAAACATTGAAATGTTTATCATACCACTGCAATATATATATATATATATATATATGGCTTATTTTGCCCTACAATATATATATGTATATGACTTATTTTGCCCTTCAAAAAGCCAGAATTTCTTTAACCTTGATATAGATAAATGTTAAATGGTGCAGTGAAACACCAATAATAAACCGTGTCTGAGTTGAGATGAAAATGTTGTTAAATAATAAATGCCCTTCTCTAATCTTTGCATCAAAATGAATTTTGTTAAGATATAAGAAGAAATGGTTGTGTTATTGTAGACTTAATAATTTAGGATTCAGCTTTTGGGTGAAATTTTTGACAAAGTTATCCATGTTAATAACAATTATTTTACAACCATTTCTTTTTGGTCTTGGGAACTACTAGTACATAAAAGATATAGTTGTGCTTGTTCTACCAAAGAGAATCTCAAATGATGAAATATTATAAATAATCTTAAGGTATAAATTAAGAAAAAACTAATGTCCAGAAATGACATATTTCACCACAATGCCAGATTAACCATACGAATAATATAAATTATGTCATATAGTATTAAAATCCATAATAGAAACTTCATTTTATTAGCACTTTTAAAGTGTCACGAAAACGTAGATTTATTACAGTTTTCGATCTGGCGTTCCGCAGCACATCTATTATCCTAAGGTGTCTATGAATATCTGCATAAACACATGTGAAAACAGGTTATTTTTTCACAAACATCCATTTTGTACCTCGAGTATACCGTTGCATTAAAAAAATATAGTTGTATTTTGTTCACCCCTCAGAATAGGCTCTATGCCACAACAGCAAAAGGTTTGTCACGAGAAAGCTACATTTATGAACTGACAGAATTGGTGTTACTCTCTGATGGAAGAACAACATTACTGTTGACTGCGAACTACTTTTCTGTTTTGAACATTGAAGATTGGTAAAACTGATTATCTTACTAGAGTTTAAGGTTGTTGATGTTATAGAATAAAATGTTATTTTCAAGTTACATTCCTCTCAGGACTGAAGGTATTTTATCGCTTGTTGTCAGACTTCTCTTGATCGTGTGACTCAATAAACTAAAGTACGTCACTCGTATACAGTTCGCGCTTCTATAAATAAAATGTAGTACATGCATATATTACGTGGAGCGTGTTATAACATACATGTTCTTGGCGCTTAAAGTTGGCGAGCAGCGAAGCTAGAAAAAAAAAGAAGAGCGAAATAGCATTTATAGGATTTGCAGACCTCGCTAAACGCAAACAGGAAGTCTTTATATACTACTTAGTTGTCTCAAATAAAAGGTATCATCTTCTGTAGATCGTGTAGTCGAAAGCTACCGATCTAAACACTGTTTAACTATACGAGTTCCACGAAACGTAAGTTTGACTTTTGTAGTTATCCATGGCGCCAAAAGGGTTCTGGCGACGACCTCTAACTCTGATGTATAACCACAACTACAAATATGGCACAGGTCTCTACTCTGGCGCCTTGGATGACATCGATAAACGTTACGGCAATTCTTTTTCTAGAATTCCTTTAGATGGAGGGCCAATTGCGGAAGTAGGATTAAACCTCTCCATGGACCCTGCTAAAAAGGGTCTCTCTACTTTTGGCGATTTCGACACAGGCTATAGTTCTTATCCACTCATATTCCCTAGCTTGGTTCCTGAACCTGATCCCTATACGCTTAAACCAACTCGACCTTACGGGGACTTTGACGATTTTCGCATCAAATACAAAGCTGAGTGGGATCCCCCTTCATCCTTCATTTACTCTCCATATCGGTCATCCTCATATGTGGAAGATTATATTAATTTTGGAGAAATAATACCATCAAAGATCCGCAGAAGACGACAAGCTAAGAAACGTCGAGAACTCATTGAACTGGAGAAACAACTTGTGGACAACCTTTCCTCCCAAACATTCTATGGATCAGTGCCACCGATGAAGACTTACGAGTTTTTTGAGAGATGGTATGTTAAATTATTGATTTGAGAGTAGCTTCTCATAGAATCTTCAAATTCATGTTTCACGTTAATTACTTGTTTTTTTTATGTTGTTCGTTGCAAATAACTTTAATACCATCTCTATAGTTTAAAATAGCCAAACATTAATTCGGTAAACGTATGCATTTATTTTTAATGTTGTCGACTTAGTGCGACCAACAGTCATCTGTTATTGTGATGATTGAATGAATACCTAATTTGTTCTTTTTTTCCAGTTATTCACAGTTATATTTAAATTAAGGTAGGAAAATTAAATAATACCATTTACTAAAGCACTTTATGATATAACATTGCACAACCAGTCTCTAAACTACTGTTTTGCATATTAAGTCGAACTTGTTTGTTTGTTTTTTGAATTTCGCACAAAGCTACATGAGGGCTATCTGCGCTTACGTGATGTGAATACGTGCTCAAAAAGTCGATTGGCAAGAAATCTACAGTTGAGCAGAGAAAAAACTACAAATACAAGGTAATAACAAGACTAGCACGAAAGTTTTTTAGATGACGTATATGGCTGAACTATATACAGAGAAGACACTGAAGAAAAGCTCGTAGGACGAGATGGAGAATTTATATATTTTAGAACTAGGAATATTAAGTAAGAAACTGAAGATGAAGACGATGGCATACTCCTGGCAGCGAGAATAGTAACATTGAGTAGAGCTTTAGTTGTGACACAGACATCGAAAATAGTAACATTGAGTGGAGCTTTAGTAGTGACACAGACATCGAGAATAGTAACATTGAGTAGAGCTTTAGTTGTGACACGGACATCGAGAATAGTAACATTCAGTATAGCTTTAGTTGTGACAGAGACATCGAGAATAGTAACATTGAGTGGAGCTTTAGTTGTGACAGACATCGAGAATAGTAACATTGAGTAGAGCTTTAGTTGTGACACAGACATCGAGAATAGTAACATTGAGTAGAGCTTTAGTTGTGACACAGACATCCTTGAAAAGAATGAGCTGCTACATTTCTGCTTCTTAGGTGCTAAAAACACGAAATTGATTTTTTACGGATAAAACTAAATGTGCAAATAGACTTAGTTTGATATTTTGTACCCGCGCTGTTTAGAACTTGAGTTTAGACAGCTCAATAAGATCTCGTACCCTTGATGAAGCAGCTTTATCGAAAGTGAAACAGGAATGCGTTTAGGATATATCCATTAGTTACATGATAAGAAGATGATGTGGAATATGCTACGGAATATATTATCTTTATGTATATATATATATATATATACTGTTCAAAAAAAGAAACGCAAAAGGGATATTTTTGTTATTTTAAAGAGAAATATATGTAATAACGTTACAAGCTCAGAGTATGTGATGTGTTAAGGCACTGATTGTCAGACCAAAATGACAATAAAAGTTGTGCACTTTGAAAACGGAGGAAAACATCGGATTTTTCGCCAAAACGCATTCGTGTCCAATAAATTTGTTTGAGAGATCTGCATGTTCTACAAGTGCAATATGTGCAAAATCCTATAAAAGTCACAAGTTCTCGGTTTCCATAGCTCAGTGTTAAGCCACCCACACGCAATATAATTACGCCAAGACTGACTGAAGCACAACGCAACAATGCCATTGGTCGCTTGAAAGCAGGCGAATCTCGATCAGATGTTGCCAGAGCTGTGAATGTCCACCCAAGCACCATCACAAGGCTATGGAAGCGTCACCAACAACATGGATCAACTCGTGACCGTCCACGATCTGGCAGACCTCGTGTGACCACGATCGCACAAGATCACTACATCTGGTTACATCACCTTCGGGATAGGACCACCACTGCGACGTCTACTGCCTCAACCATACCAGGGCTGCGTAGGATTTCCGATCAGACCGTACGCAACCGTCGACGAGATTCTTAGGCCTCACGTGCAACCCATCATGGTGAACGTCAACGACGTTTCTTAACATGACAACGCCCGTCCTCACACAGCCCGACTCACCAATGTCTTCTTGAGACACCACAACATCAACGTTCTACCTTGGCCCTCCAGATCACCAGATTTAAACCCCATCGAACATCTTTGGGACGAGTTGGACCGACGTCTGCGACGGCGACAACCTCAACCGCAAACTCTACCTCAGCTTGCAGCAGCTTTGCAGTCTGAGTGGACTGGCATTCCACAGGATGTGATTCGTCATCTTATCGCTTCCAGGGGCAGGAGATGCCAAGCAGTTATTGATGCTCACGGGGGGCATACTCGTTATTGACGTTGAGTGACGTTAAACTTCAACTAGTGAGCGTGGACTTCGCCTTTGCAGACTTTGGATGTTCAGCAGTGAATGTGCAAAGTTTTACACATGTCATACAGAACTACCTGGAATAAACTTGTTAACAATATGTCTCAAATTTTGCCTTTTGCGTTTCTTTTTTTGAAGAGTATATATATATTTCATGGATCTAAAATCATCATGAACGTGCATGCACGAATAGCTAACTTAGAAATGGACTCAAGCCAAGATTTGAGCACTGTGTCGATATATTGGGCACTTTAAGAACACTCCCATTTTAGATTGTCATACAAATGTACTTTATATGGGCTTTAGTTGTGGAAGGTGGCTTGATGTAATATTTATATTTAGCTCACTTCAATAAACAAACAAACAAAGGAGAGTTCAAGTTTTTAGATGAAGTTTGTGAATTCTTTTCGCATTTATTTAATTCTGTTGTGGCATTATATTGCTTGTTTGTTTTGAATTTCGCGCAAAGTTACACGAGGGCTATCTGCGCTAGCCCTCTCTAATTTAGCAGAATAAGACTAGAGGGAAGGCAATTAGTCATCACCAACCACTGTCAACTATTGGGTTTACTCTTTTATCAACGAATAGTGGGGTTGCCCGTCACGTTATAATGCCCCCACGGCTGAAATGGCAAGCATGTTTGGTGCGACGGGGATTCGAACCCGCGACCCTCAGATTACGAGTTGAACGCCTTAACTCACCTGGCCATGCTGGGCCCATTATATTGATTATTACTAAGTAAAATAAAAATCATAACATGACACTGAGAACATCTGTTTCGATCAATGTCAGCTAAGGTTAAGCTACACTGTGAACCTTTATAAGCTGCAGGTAATTTTTACATTACAGTTCATCTCACCAATAGGCAAGAAACTGAAGCCCTAAGTTTATCGGGAAAAGTTGATAGCTTGAAATTCTTGTTTGTAGTAAGTTAATATATAAATATACTCAGGAATACATAAAACTACACCAAACAAGTAGTTTTCAGTTGTCTGAACAAATACTCACTAGTTAAGCACACAAATTTAAATAACAAAATTAATTAATTAATAATCGAAAGTAAATAAAACAGTCGTTCAGGGTTATACATTTTAAGCAATCATATATAACACAGTAAGATCCATTTCGACGAATATTACTTGGTTCAGTTTCTGAAATAGTTCTTTTTCTAATTTTAATAAATATCTGCAATTTATTTCCTCCCTATAAAAGATAAATATTAGAATAAACTTATTTAAAATTAACTAAATGATTCGAATGGATTGCAACTACTAGGATAATTCTTTATAGGGTTGGTTAAACCCTCAATTGTTTTAAAATTTAATTTGTTTAATTTGTTAATATGTTATATTCGCAAGATTCCAATGATGTATTGGAATTGCTATTTTTATGGAAAAAATAAAATCCTTGAGGTAAATACGCTCAAATTTTTCACTTGATTGGTTGTTTGTTTCAGAGCAAAGCCACATTAGACTTTTTGATGTATCCACCTCAGTGATCGAATCCCGGATTTAGCGTTGTATGTTCTCTAACTTGTTGATTTCCCAAGGAGGGGCCTAATATTTTAGAAACTTCACTTTTTTCAAGTGAATATGAGTGAAAGTTTGGTACACGGTCTTTAAGAAGATTGTGTTAATAATTTTGTAAATAACGAAAATTGTAACTAAATTATTATTTTTTTCTTTTGTAGTAAAGATGCACAATGGGCTATCTGTGCTTTGTCCGCCCTGGGATCGAACCTCAAAGTGTAGTATTATCAGTTTTCGAGCTTATGGCTGAACCACAGGAAATAAAACCAAATACACTAAAAACGTGTTAGTAATAGTATCAGACTATTAACTAGTCCAAACTGGTAACATTTTTAAATGTTTTAACAAATTTTCATATTTATATAAAAACAAAAACAATTCGGGAGAACTTATTCTTCCAAATTACTTAGATTCAAAATACAAGTATTTAATGAAAATGTTTTGTTTGAGACAAAAAGAATCGTCTCCCGCTGGTAGAACGGTAAGTTTACGGATTTACAACGCTAAAATCAGGGGTTTGATTCCACTCGATGGACTCAACAGATAGCTTGCAATAAAAGAACCACAAAGAATCACCCGAAAATCAATAAAATAAATCATATTATTTTATTTTCCTAAAACATTTTCTAAACCACGATAACTGATTTCGAAACAAAATCGTAGTTATTTTGCACTTCAATATTTTTTACTGATAAATCAGGTCCCCAAAAATAGCAATACAAACTTTATCTTTTTGAGAGTGTAAAATAAGCTCCTCGGTGGCTCAGTGGTATGTCTGTGGACTTGAAAACCAGGTTTCGATACTCGTGGTGGGCAGAGCATAGATAGTCCATTGTGTAGTTTTATGCTTAATTCAAAACAACAGTGTAAAATAAATAATATTTTATTATTGCTAATTAGCGTTAGGTTTTAAATCATTCCTGATAAAAAAAAAAAAAAAACTATGACCCGTGAAACATAATATTGTGTATAAAATTGTAAGAGGAAAAATGAAACCCTAACTTGAATTAAAGTTTTGGGGAAATGCAATTTTAGAAAAACATTTTGATCAAGTAACGATCTCCAAACATTTCCTGATAAAATTCACAAAATATTTATATCTTGACACTCCCAAATACTTACGAGATATAGTTTTACATTAACAAGAAAGTAGCAAACCCAAGATAAAAAAAACCTAAACTTTTTCATGTAGGCCTTGAGGCTTCATTTGTTCCACATCTGAAGAATTTATTTTATCTTACTGTTGAAAACTATGTCCTATTTATAACCTTGGGCTTCCAAATTGGTTTCTGTGTGTTTGGCAGCGATTACTTTGTATTTATAAAGCAGAGCGACAGCTGTCGCTGTTATGACAGTGAGATCAAATAGCGCTGTTTTGTTTATTAGTTTACGTCACACACAATCAGACACATACACACGTGTAATTATTTAACGTAATGACAAGAACATTGATAAATGTATTGAAACTTATAATCAAGCTTAAACAATCGTATTGTTTTGTTTTTAACTGCAGAAGTCGGCTCATTAAAGTTATTAGTTTACAACAACTTTAATTAGGTTATGAATCATAAAATTAATTATATTCCTTTATGATGAGTGTGTTTGAAAATGCCCCCCCGCTAGTACAGCAGTATGTCTCCGGATTTACAACGCTAAAATCAGGGGTTCGATTCCCCTCGGTGGGCTGAGCAGATAGCCCTTTGTGGCTTTGCTATACAAAAAACACACAAACACAACACAGTGTTTGAAAATACTTGTCTGCAGTTGAGATATATGTGTATTTTTTGATGACGTGTAAAGTGCAAGTCAGTCTTATTTACCTGCATCTTCTGTAACAGTACAGAAGACAATAATCAGTGATGTCGAGAAACCCACTTGTTGAAAAATTTATATGCAAAAACGGCTCGTTTGGGTTGAGAAAATATTTTACATAGAAGAGCGAACAACGTTTCGACCTTCTTCGGTCATCGTCAGGTTCACAGGTTCATATATAAAATTATATATTCAAACATCTAATACCGCCCTCTACATTTCGACACACAGTTACACAACCCCTTTCAAACATGTGGTCAGCTTCCGGTCAGTTACCTCTTTCTTTGTGAACCTGACGATGACCGAAGAAGGTCGAAACGTTGTTCGCTCTTCTATGTAAAATATTTTCTCAACCCAAACGAGCCGTTTTTGCATATAAAAGTACAGAAGACAATTTCAGGTAAGCTTATTTTATACGTGAACAGTGTAAACGCTTAAGCTAAAGAAACAATAGAAATTTTCAGGCCTAACAGAAGTGATTAAAATTATATTTTACTACGATTGTTTCATTCGTTTCATTCTCTTTTAAGTGATGGCCAAGCGCGTAAGGCGTGCGACTCGTAATCGTAGCCCGAGTCGCGCTAAACATGCTCGCCCTCCCAGCCGTGGGGGCGTATAATGTTTTCGGTCAATCCCACTATCGTTGGTAAAAGAGTAGCCCAAGAGTTGGCGGTGGGTGGTGATGACTAGCTGCCTTCCCTCTAGTCTTACACTGCTAAATTAGGGACGGCTAGCACAGATAGCCCTTGAGTAGCTTTGTGCGAAATTCCAAAACAAACAAACAAACAAGTTCTTTTTAGTATTCTGTAGCGGATTTTGAATCACTATTGACTTGTTGTTTGATAACACGCATTAAGGCTGAATTCAAAAGTTTGAGTGGAATATTTATCCGTATTGTCATTTAAGGATGTTTTAACTGGTTTTAATTTTTAAAACTTTTAGTTGCTGTATAACATTGTTATATTTTTGCAGATGTAGATAGTTGTGTTTCCTCTTTCCAAGGCCTTAATTCTGTTTAGATTTTCTAAAATACGGTTCTAAGATACAGATATGGATTATTTCGTAAATTTCAGAAAACATTTATTATATTGCACAAATACAGAATTTTTCTTTTGTTACTTAAAAAGTGTAAAACATTGAACTTGAAACATTTTATTGAAATTTCTTTAAATACAAAATTATTATGTCAGTCTTAAGAAAGACAAATAATATCGGCATACTCGAGAATATTTCGGCGTTGGACTCAGATCTAAAATAAAAGTAAAAAGTGTTATTCAAACTAAAGAGTTCATGTACATAAATGTCGTCAGGCAGGTGAGTTTCATCCATTACAACTATTTTGTCGAGTTTTTCATAATAATGAACCAGAGAAATATTGTTTTAATCATTTGAAGAAACTGCAGTCCTTATAAACGCTTCAAAAAGTTGAATTTTTTTTATATTTCACGGATAAAGTTATTCATAACTTGTCTAATTATGGACTAGGGAAAGTAGAAGAAATTGTTTTATCTAGGCGTTGCATAACTTGTCTCATTATGGACTAGGGAAAGTAGAAGAAATTGTTTTATCTAGGCGTGTGGGATATTCTCGACTACTAGGAAAATTTCGGTAGCGCAGTTAACTGGTTCCTTTTTATGTTTTGTGAAGGATACTCAAACTTTTGATATTTATCTATTGCCTAATTGATATTTCAATAATTTTGGAATATATACTTGCAGCATAGCCCTCTCATGGTTATATTCCTATAATTTTGAGGACACAGACATTTCTAACACCAGCAAAGAAAGGAAGATAGCCTTAGATACGTTGAAATCCAACAGTAGTATTTTATTACCAAATCAGACAAATTGTTCTGTTATTTTGAACATATAAGACTACATTGACAAAGTAACCCAAATAACATACTCCCAAGTTTTCTAAGCTATTGAAAGATAAACAGGTTATATATATATATTTTTTTTTCTAATTTAGAAGAATATCACTACCTTGGATGATAGTATTGCTAACGACATTAGATCTCTCGATTCTTACACAAACAATATATACGGTCTTTTTAAGATTCACAAATATGATTGCCTCATTATAATACGTACTGTTTACAACATAGCTTGCTTTAATTGCACATTTACCAAATTCTTATGTTCGTTTTCAACCCAATTTCATTTTAAGAGTTACATACCAAAACACAGTTTTGATTTTTTTTTTATCGTGTTAGAAACTTGGGTTTAATGAAGATGTTTATTTAGCCAGTTTAGATCTCTGTTCAGTCACCTTCCCTCAGATGAGACTTTTAACCTTTGTGGTAATCTTATCTTCAGAGATGAGGAAAGTGCTAATGGACTAAGTAGACAATTTTCCAAACAACTAATGGAATTCACTACGAAAAAACTACAACGTGTATTTCAGTTTAACGATAAGTTTTATGAACAGACTGATAGAGTTAGCACGGAGTCTGGTTTAGCGCCTCTTATTGCTGATGGTTTCATGTTTTCATAAGAATAGTTTGTTGAGGGACTGCTCTTTTGAGTTCAAATCGTTTAGTCACAATCGTTTTGTTGATGACATTTTTTGATAGTCAAAAATGAAGACCAGTTAATAAAAGTTTTAGAATATTTAAATTATAGATTAAGGTCACCTGTGAAGCTAACTATGCTATCTTCTGTTCTTTCTTGATACAAAGAACTTTTACAATGAAAATTACTGAAAGTAAAATCCGTTTTGAAACATAATTCCTTTCAAAACACCTACCTCCTCTCCCAGTGGCACAGCGGTATTTCTGTGGACTTATAACCCTAGAAATCAAGTTTCGATACCCGTGGTGGGCAGAGCACCGATAGTCCATTGTGTAACTTTGTGCTTAACATAAAATCAATAACCAAACAACTTTGTGTATTCTACTATCGACAAAACCGTTCATTAGCTATATCTATTCATGTCGCTGAGCTATGGTGTCCCGAAGCTAATGATCTCTCTACCACATTTTGTCTGGTACTCATAAATCTTGAAGAAGAAATTAAATATCATAATCAACATGTTATGTTCACAAGTTCGTCTTCAATGTGTGTTTGGACCTCTAATGAGAAACCAAAGTTTTCAAGTTAAAGGACCGAGATTAGTTTTCCCATTCATTTATGAAGTTTGCTTTCGGTTCGATTGTGAGAAGATTGGGAAATGTTTCGCATTACACTAATCCTAAGTTCAAGGACAAATTAGGTATTGCCTTGCATGCACTAAGTGAATGAATGAGATGTGTCCCATCTTTCGGTTTACTTAAAGCAGTTGGTAAAATAAAAAACGAGACTCTGATGAATAATGCTTTCTAATTATTTAAAATATGTCGAAATTAAACAATCAGCAAAAAGCTACATTGACGTTAATTCGCAATTTAGGTATCTCAAATTTGTTTAAATACTACTGTAACTTTGTTTTTACTTATAAACAGTAATCCTGTTTTGAAAAGCCTTTGTGTCCATATATGTCATTTTGCTCCTCGATAACAATCATTAAAACCCGTTAGACAAGCCTCCTGCTTTTAGATTCCAACATTGTTTCTTGATGGCAATCATAAGACCTATATTAATAACCCTTTCTGCCTATTACCCAGATGACAAGTGTTTTGCGTTTTTTAGGCCATACTGTTTGTCAGTGAACGTAGATATGATTTTGAAAACAACACTAGGCTTGTTTCAAAACCCTTTCCGTCTGTATGTGTAACTATTACCAGTGCAATATAATTTCATATATTCTAGCCAAGAGGTACAGACGCAGATAGAGCAGTTACTATATCATTTCTCAGAGGTTGAGTCCCGCTTGCAGTCGGATGTCAAGTGGACAAAGAACAAGGTACAGATGGAAATGACAGAGCTTGGGATGATGTTGGACGAAGAAATGAGAGCTAACAAGGAAAAACAGAAAGTATTTAAGAAGCAAGGCAACCGATTATCAGTAAGAATATGTACCTATTCATATTTGCGTAAGAATACACATTTATGTACATGTCAGTGCATTTTTGTATCAGAATATCTATTCGTAGGTATCTGTTTATGCAACTGTTTTTCTGTATATATTAATACTTTTTCAAATCCGTCAACCTGATTTTCTGTATCTTATTAACAGTAACAGTGAAAGCATGGCAGTATAGTGTGGCTGTTCCAAAGACCTGCCAAAATATATTGGAGTGTCAGGACCTTACCACGGAAAGAAGGGATGAACCTCTCCCAAGTATAGGTAGAAACAATCAGAAGACAAAGTAATCACGTGAATAATAAAGATGGTTCCAAACTTCTTCGAAAGGCATAAACAGGAAAGAACTGTAAACATTATCGAACCACTATAATTTCCTGATGAAGGGGAAGAACAGTTTCCTGTAGTGAAGCTATCGCAGCCTAATAATAAAACGCTCATCATCTGTTAAAAGCTAATGGTTCTGAAAAACTCCAGGAAAAATATTTAAGTTGGTATTGCAAGAAACTGAGATATTCATGATGAAGATTCAGAGAATAGCCACAGCATGGAAGATGATGGCGCGTGTAAAAAACTTCACATATTTCGTATTCTAACAAGTAGATGGAAACAAGGATAAAAGAAAGCAGGGATACATCATGGAGTAATATGAAAAGTGAGAAGGATGAAAAAGGCTATAGAAACTGCTGTTTGTAAGTGAACAAAATGTGAAGGAAAAATTGGTACAACATTCACCTGATATTATGTACTCTTCTAAATTTAGCAGGTTCAGTGTTGCGTATCAAATATTTTGTAATATTTTTTCCCCATTTTTCACTTATTTGTAAATTTCATTCCAACTGCGAAGTATCAACTCATTTAATGTCTATAAAAAAGAGCTATTGTCATCGATCTTGTCACTTTCTAAAAATACTTTAAAGTAGATTACATCAAGTGATAATTGATAATTAGGGTTTAATTCCTCCTGTCCTGATTAGAGACACTGGAAATTACGTCATTAGTTTTTGCTCAAAACATAATAAAAGTAAATAAAAAAAGGATCCCCATGGAGATAGGGGAAGGAGGTGTTATAGTGCAAAGACAGATGACTGAATTAGCTGGATAAATGCTAAGTATTTAACAGATTTATATAAATGACAAAAATCAGCAATTTTTTGTAAGTACCAAGGGATGTGTCTTATTAACACGAAAATCATAGTACACTAATCTCAGTAGTATAACAACTGAACTGATCACATCCAGCTATTAGGTACATTAGCACTGGGTTAAAATGATGTCGGCACCTTTCGAACTTTAGCAAAATAACCATTTTCAGAAAAGAGAAAAAAATTGGCTTGGAAAAAGTAGAATGGAAAAATGAAGTTAGAGCCTGATATATTCCCATTTTGGTCAAGTGATAAGTATTGAATCTCCTAGTCGCTATCGATCTAAGATGACAGTACTTGATACAAATAATGTCACTGTTTACTTCAGAAATCTGGACTACTGCTCTGTTTGTTGTTGTTTTTGAACATGAAAACTTTACTAGAAACAATGGAATTTGATGGCAAAGTGAGAGTGTGTGAAATTTGTGAGGGACTGAAATCATGATAAACAGCATTGATACTGTTGAACCATATTGCTTGGCCTTTTTGGCTCACATTGAAAACAGCTGTGGGTTCTTTGCAAAAAAAAAAGTATTGAGAAACCATTTCAGTAAGAAATCAATTTATCGACTAATAACAGTAAATCTATTCCACAAGAACATCTACACTCTATTAGAAGAGTTCTAGAAACAAGGTAACTGATGTGAAAATTACTGAGTAGATATAACAAATATTAACTTTGTCAAATAAACATAACAATTAATATTGTTTGTGATACTTATTTTGGCATTCTTTTTCATCATTAACGTTTATGGAAGTAATATTTTGATTATTAAAGGTATAATAGTTACAAATGATTACTCATAGTCCTGCATCTGGTTCATTAGTCACTACGGCTTCTGTTCATCCTGTAAGGATAAAGAATAATTATGACTCCAGTGGAGAAACTAGAACTAGATTGTAGGATGAGTTCTTTTTATACGGTTTGCAGTAAAGAGCAGTTTGTTTGCACTTACAATTGAAAATTTCCAAGTTAAGACTAGTGTTCTCAGGAATAATTTTGATGGTAGAACGCTATGCCTTTTAAAGTATTTTTGTTAGTGGAAAAAGGTTTCTAGATTATAGTTCCCAAGTGTCATGTGCTTTGTTTATAGTTTCAGACCGTGAAATTACAACTCTCAACCTTGCAAAATAAATTCATGGTGACAACCACAAATAAAAAGTAATACGATTAATTATAACAATATAAAACCCATTTTTAAATCTGAAATAAATGTGATTCGAAATTTTATTTAAGGATTAACTAAAAAGTCGAGAAAAAGACTACATAAATCTTTTGTAACTGTGGTTCAGTGCACTTCATCTTAATTAAACATTTATCTCCAATCGAAGACAGGAGTGCAACGAAACAAACCCTGTTCATGAAGAAAATTCTTTTATATTTTACGCCTTTGTTACTAAATTGTGTTTCATGGCATGAAATAAACATAGAATATATTTTCATTCCTGGTAGGCTACGGTGGTAACAGTCAAATAAAGCCACTTAAAAGAAAAAAAGAAAGGCAGAAAATCCTAGTGGCATGTTTTATAAAATACAATAGAAGCCCAAGAAATGTTTTATTTTTAAAACGTGTGAGCCAAGAATGACTTACTAGTGGAACGTGCTACAATAATACAAGAAGTGGAACTGTTACTTTACTGCTGTGTGATATATACTATGATTTCTACGTAATGGAATATCTACCTTATATTACAAAGTATGGAAGAAGAAGAAATTCAGGGTAAACATTTCTCTTCACTAGAATCTCTAAACAAAATGGTGTAGAAATTAATGCATGCCGTACGCTTGTAACACCATATAAATAGAAGGTGTTTGTATGGTGTTCCATTTAGATGAGTTAAAAGGACAAACTTATATTCTCAGTGGAGTGTTTTGTGAACCAAGAAATACGAGAAACTGTCGCTGTTTACTACACAATGATTGTTTTCCCTAAGTAATAAAATAGTTCTGATGTTTAGGCGAGATATATGACAAGGTTATCTGAAACGTTTTGTAAGTTAAAACAGTTTGTTTCAGATATCTGTGAATAGCTTCACAGGGATATTTGCCTTAGTCGTCTATAATTTTGAGTTGGTAGACCAGAAGTAAGGCAATTGCAAAACAACATCTTCAGCCATCGACTGTGGGATTTGATCGCATGCTAAAAGTAAGAAAGACAAGTAACTGTGCTATATAGCAAAACCTATATACCATTATTATTATTATGGGATGTGTTACGGCAATTTTAACTTCATTAGAGATGTAAGAAAAGCAAGCATCCACCGCTGTGTTTAATAAAAATATGGTACAAACTATATATATATATATATTACCATTAAGATGTTGTATGCTACAGTGTTGCTACAGCAGATTTAACAACATATACTGCATTGGTGTTACAGAATTTTAACAACATATACTGCATTGGTGTTATGGCAGTTTTATTGAGTTATGTTTCAGTTGTGATACAACAGTTATAACAACGTACATTACATTAGCATTACAGCAGTCTTAATTATGTGTGCTATTATTGAGACAAGATGTGTAACAATCGTTCATATTCAGTTAAATGAAAAAAAAAACCAATTGAGATAACAGAACTTCAGGTATAATAAGTAATATTTGAATAATTAGCAAAGCTAGTTTTTTATATTATATAAATTTTAAAATATTGCCAAATTATATATATAATTTACACTCGCAAAGCTAATACACAATCTCAGTATGTTTAGAAGTTACTTTAAATAGCTAGTCGAGTATGGACTATCTTTCTGGAACTATTAGTACCCGTATGTAAAGTACGTAATCACTTTGATTTCAGAAAATTTTGGCTCATTACGATGAAGCTGAAGATCAGCTCCAGAAGACCGATGTAATGTTAACCACTTCACAGCGTGGCTGTCATGCTTTGCAAGGGCAAATTAATGATTTAAAGCTTAACTTGGATCATGTGAGTAACTTGAATCAACGACCGTCACCTTCCTTTCTAATTAATTGAATCTTGTTACTCTAGCTCAAGTTGATTTGTTATTTTGTTACCAACTGCTTACGATCAATGTTACAAGTAGTTTTTTTTAATTCGCCATGGCTACAAAGGTACCACGATATTAGCAAAGTAAACCAAAATGCAGAAAAAATTATAGGCGTAAAATTTTAGTTTACGGTATAAAAATGTTTTTACGAAATTATGACGGTATCAAATTTCGTAACTCATACATCACCGATTTCTGAGCAATTTAGGCTCTATGTAAAATAGTCTGCAAACCCTTCATGATATAACAGAAACATATTATATATATTTTACTCGGAAAGGATATGCTTGTTTGTTTGTTTGTTTGTTTTTTGGAATTTCGCACAAAGCTACTCGAGGGCTATCTGTGCTAGCCGTCCCTAATTTAGCAGTTTAAGACTAGAGGGAAGACAGCTAGTCATCACCACCCACCGCCAATTCTTGGGCTACTCTTTACAACGAATAGTGGGATTGACCGTCACATTATAACGCCCCCCACGGCTGGGAAGGCGAGCATGCTTGACGCGACGCGGATGCGAACCCGCGACCCTCAGATTACGAGTTGCACGCACGCCTTAACGCGCTTGGCCATGCCGGGCCTAAAGGATATGCATATACTTTTACTGATAGTCAAGCAATCCTGTTATTTTTGTGTTGTTGTTTTTTCCAACGACGAGATTATCTCTCTTTCATACATGTTCAACAAAACAGTTTCCCAACCACTAGCGCCGATTCGTCATGACCACTTGGTTAGTCCGTAGTATTTTACACAAACGATTTGTTTGTTTTGTTTTTTGAATTTCGCGAAAAGTTAAACGAGGGCTATCTGCGCTATCCGTCCCTAATTTAGCAGTGTAAGACTACAGGAAAGGCAAGTAGTCATCACCACTCATCGCCGACTATTGTGCTATTCTTTTACCAATGAATAATGGGATTGATTGTAACATTATAATGCCCCATGGCTGAAAGGGCGAGCATGTTTGGTGTGACGGGGATTCGAACTCGCGACCCTCGGATTACAAGTCGAGTACCTTAACCACCCGGCGATGCCAGATCTACCTAAAATAAACGAAGAAGAAATGGTGTACTTGCATAGTAATGGTTGAAAGAGTTGAGGTAGGTTGGAAGTCACTCTCTGGTATCGCAAATTTGAGAAATGTTTCCTTACAACACGCTAGCGTTAGACATTCCACTTTTAAATTGTCTTTTTTGGCGAACACTGTAAATTTTTCGTGAGAAATATTGACATAAACAATCACCGAAACGTATAAAAAATTCATTGTGCGATTTTCTCATACTGTGATTAAAAAGTTCATATGTTATTGTGCTTCAATTGTTCGTTGTAATCAATGGAACAATAAATCACGTATTTAAAAAGTTACATGAATAGTAAATCATTCTATACATTCTAATCATATAATAATTGTATTTTATAAATAGGAATTTTACAAAAAATAAAGAGTTTCATAGATTAATCCTACGCTTCATCTTTGTTGTATTTCAGAATTTGGTTCTGTGTTGTTGTTGTTTTTGGAATTTCGCACAAAGCTACTCGAGGGCTATCTGTGCTACCCGTCCCTAATTTAGCAGTGTAAGACTAGAGGGAAGGCAGCTAGTCATCACCACCCACCGCCAACTCGTGGGCAACTCTTTTACCAACGAATAGTGGGATTGACCGTAACATTATAACGCCCCCACGGCTGGGAGGGCGAGCATGTTTGGCACGACTCGGGCGCGAACCCGCGACCCTCAAGATTACGAAGCGCACGCCTTAACGCGCTAGGCCATGCCAGGCCCGGTTCTGTGTTAAAAGTGTGACAAACATTTAAAGGTGTACATTAGTATATGTGCGCGTTGGTGCTCATTTCGGCGCATGCGGGCAAAGCCTCGTATTTTGGTAAGTGCGCACACAGCCTCATATTTTGATACATGTGCACTAAGCATCGTATTAGAATACATGAGAGCGCAGGTTCGTATTTGGATCTACACTTTCGTAAGAAGTGGGAACTCAAATTATCGATATTGACTAGCTAGAACATAAAATAAGAACTTCATATCATTTTTATTTATTGAAATACGATTTATGTACTGAATGAAACACAGTGCCCTTCCTTCTTTCTATTTTGTAAACGATCCCTTAGATATGATATGTGAATAACCAAGTGCAATCTCGGAATCTCCCGGTAGTCGCTTTTTCAGCCATTTTAAAGTGTGTTGAAGACATTTCGTTCATTCGAACCTAGATTTGTTTGTTTTTTTTGTTTTTCGCGCGAAGCTACTCAAGGGCTATCTGCGCTAGACGTCCCTAATTTAGCAGTGTAAGACTAGAGGGAAAGGCAGCTACTCATCACCACCCACCACTAACTCTTGGGCTACTCTTTTACCAACGAACAGTGGAACTGACTGTAACATTATAACGCCCCCACAGCTGAAAGGGTGAGTATGTTTTGTGCAACGGGGATTCGAAACCGCGATCCTCAGATTACGAGTCAAACGCCCTGACCTACCTGGCCAGCTAGAAATCAAGGAGGAAGGTTGTGTGTTTATTCTACTAGAAATTGCATATATTTTGAGACAAAACACAGCTAAGTTTGATAAATTATGGTGGAATTATCTGTTATCGATACAGATATTTATAATATTTTGGTAATTTCAAATTTATATATGAAAAAAACAACAAAAACGGTATTTCTTTTCACATCCTTTACGTGCGAAGTTTGGAAAGGCTTAGCAAGTTAACGAAAAGCACCGAACGAGTACTAGAAGATACGATTCTTTGCTATACGTATTTATTTACCGTTCTTTGTTTTTAAGAAAAACAAGTTTAAGAATTTATTTGTAAATATTAATAATCTATATACATATATAATGTATTTTAATTTAAACATGACTGTATTTTACCAAATAGTCAAGACATTCGTGACGAAGAGAAATCCACTTGAAGCAAAAATGTATTTCAGGATAGCTGATATGGATATTAACACTTGTACCAAAATATAGCAGAGAAAAGACGTTTCGACCTTCTCAGGTCATTTTCAGGTTAACCTGAGAAGTTGTAAAAGTATTAATATCCATACCAGCCATCTTGACAGATCACTTTGTAAAGACCAAACGTCAGTTTTATATGCAATTTAAATAATGTTAGTAAGGCACAACGGAAGCTCAATATAGTAAATATATATAAATGTATGTTATGAGATTTGGGCTATTTAGGCTAAACTTTCGTGTTACAAGCTGCAGTCATTTTAATACGAAACAAGCATAATTTATATTTACTTCCTAATATTTGCTGGTTACGAGGTTTGTAAAAGTGACAGATCTCACATAGTTAGGGTAGAGAAAATAATAGACAAAATATGTTTTACTGAAAACAAACGTTTGAAATGCACTTACGTTTTATAGATTATACGAATAATATTTTACATTTCTGGGACGTAAGAGACTTGATGTTTTCACAAACATATCTTTAATAGAAAACACTTCATTTAAAGAACTGATTTTATTTGTGCGAAAATCTTGTAATCTTTACTTAAAGTTAACTAAATTTTATAGAGGTACACATTCTGCATTAAAAGTTATGGAATGTATATACGTAACTCTTCTGCATTATACCGACCTTGTCGCGAAAGGGTAAAAAATAAGAAGGAAAAATGTGATAAGGACAGAATAAACATTTGTTGAAATTATCATGTTTACCAGAGATCAAAGAATGATTGGAATTCTTAACCAATAGGGGATTCCAACAGTAACAGAACAGTCACATTGTATGTTTTGTCAGATTAGTTATATGAATCGTCACTAGGTAGCACTGTTGTAACCACGTGATATAGGTGTGTGTGTTTTATATGGCAAAGTCACATCAAGCTATGTGCTGTGCCCAACAAGGAGAGTTGAACTCCTGATTTTGGCGTTTAACATCTATAAATTTATCGCTGTCCCACAGGGGAAGTGATTGTGACATAGACTCACGTCAGATTTGTTGTGTACGTTACACTGAATTGCATTAAACAAACACGGTTGAAAACCTTTGCTATAATATGAATATGGACAGGATAAGAAGCACATACATATAAAATTTGTTGTAAAGTTTTTAAGTAAAAATAAACTAAGTTTCAATTAGTTGCTTATTCAAACCTTTAATTTTATCAAGTAAAATAAAAATGTACGAATTGCATTAATCACATTTACTTCTCTTTGCCTGTAATGTAACATAAGGGAACCAACGGAACATTGACGAAGTATCTAGAAATGGTATTAATTACATCATAAGTTTAAAATACATAAAACTTAAAATACAGCTTACCGAACAACTTGATATTAAAATATCGAATACACACAAAAAGTTTGTTCCATATCCAGATTCATTATCAAAGTAGAGTGCTGGATCAGCAATATTTGATGTTCATTTGTGTGTGTGGGGAAGAGGCGCTTTAAAGAGCAATGGGAGGTAGTTATTTAAATCATTCAACTCTCAAGCTAAGTCATTGCAAAATAATTTACCTCCGGAGAGATATGAGTCTGTTTGCACCAAGACACACACACACGTATATATATAAGAAATTTTCATCCAGCCGTAAACGTATTTCAAACTAACAACAGCAATTTAAGACATCAGCTTTCTTTTGAATTATACCCTTCAGCCATGTATATTGCTCTATATACAACTGAACTCATTAAAATATGCTTAGTAAGGAGGTAAATTCATGACATTAATCGGAATACATCATAAAACTTAACACAATAATTTAGGTTACGTCTCAGGGATTTTAACGAGCTCTGTGTGTGTGTTTTTTCATATTAAAGTAACACCGAGTCCACCGAGGGGAATTGAACCCCTGATTTTAGCATTGTAAATTGGTAGACTTACCGGTGGACTAGGGGGGCGGAATTCTAACGAATCTATGTTTGTACTGACACTAACTTCCTTTCTGTAGTATAATAAAACATCGTAGAAAGTATGTACAATGAAACTGTAAAACCATTTTTTTTTTTAATAGGGCACTTTAAGAATGTTTAGAATCTATACACGTCAGTTTTGCTGTTGTTTGAGATACACAGATCCTTGAAGAATGCGGCCACATACATGGCACCTCCAGAAACTTAGCTATAAATAGTTTATGCTCACTACAGAGTGAAATTGTTTCGTGTAGTTTATGGTCTTCGTATCTATTATGATAGATCTGCAGAGTAACATATGAATGATTTCACTTGAAGTGAAGCGTCGTATGCTGACACATAAGTACAAGACATTGTTTTAACCAGATGAGGCATCACGTGTCGACCCACAGAAAACAATGTTCATTGAATAAACACCGATACAGTGCCACACAAGCTCGCGAACAATATTTTTTAATTACAATTTTCATGTTTGTGAGCGAGTGTTTATTTATCATTACATACATTCACAAGACATATATTGCGATAATAATTTTTAAATATTCACTTTATTTTTTTAATGAACAGACAAGCCTTTTTAACAGGCAGTTTCTTCTCTTTTTTCAGAACCGCAGTTACCAGAAGACTGCAGAATTGAACAAACTCCGAATGTTAGAACACGACCTTATTAGCAAGAAACACCCTGTGTGGACAGATGATAAAACTCTATATTATTATTAGTCTTATGATGCGATGCTTATAAAGAATGATACAACTTAGATCTGGCATCTATTACAGTTAATTTTAATTTCCCTTCGTGCCACTAATACAAATAGCTTGAAAGTTGTGTGTTGTTGTATTAATGCATTGCAAATTAATAAAACTGAAAAAAGTGTGTTTATTTGTTTCTGAATTTCGCGCAAAGCTACACAAGCGTTATCTGCGCTACTCACTCCTAATTTAGCAGTGTAAGACTAGAGGGAAGGCAGCTAGTCGTCACCACCCACTGCCAACTCTTTTACCAACGAACAGATGGATTGACAACACATTATATCGTACCATGGCTGAATGGGCGAGCATGTTTGGTGCGACGGGGATTCGAACCCGCAACCCTCAGATTACGAGTCCAACGCCTTAACCCACCTGGCTGAAAAAAGTGACTTATTAATTTGATACTAAAATTTCTAAAAAAAAACAACGCAAATTAACGTGGACATTAAGAAATAAGTCTTAATATTACTTAAGAGCATACAAATTACACAAGTATTTGTTTAAGATTATAAAAAAAAAGCGAGTCCTCTAAATGACCTCTGGTGGTACATGAATATTTTAACACTGGCATAAGACAGAAGTAACCTTCATGAGCATTCGTAAACACAAAGTGCTCAAAACTTTAACGACCACTGACACCCTGCAATACTTCTATCTGCTCTTATGCTATTTTTAATCTTTTCACGCAGACATGATTATACAAAAATGTGCGACTCTTCTCTCGACATATGAAAGCGTGAAGGATATGTTTTGGGCTACCACAGAATCTGGTGGTATCTAATGGAACACACACAAAATGGTTATATGTAACAAATAATATTCACAGCCTACAAAGCATTACCTTTAAAAGGTATTTGAGAACCTAATAAAATTAATTTTAAGCTACTTAAAACTTCTGCAGGACTAGCGACAGTAATAAAATAAGGATGACATTTTACAATCATTAATTTGTAATTTTTGTCTTCTTTGTAGAAGTGATAACTTAACCTACAGTTTCTGAAACTCGCATCAGATTGATATTGTGTACAACATGTGGTAATACCAGACTTGAACTGAGTATGTCATATAGAAATTATTATAATAGAACTATGTATGCCCCACAGAGGTTAATAGACTGGAAGTATATATTTGAAACAAATTTATCAAGTTGCAAATATGTGTGCCATGCAGGTGTACCTGACTAGAACAATGTGTGCTACATGGATGCATCTGATTGTAGCTATATGTTTTGTGGATGTATCAGAAGTATATATTCCATATGGAGTTATCAGTTACGAACTACGTATTTCACACGAAACGTCCTCAAAAACCACAATATTTGAAAAATACTTTCAGGCATGTAGAAAAATCTATAAATTAGACTGAAACTAACATGGAAAGCATATCAACTTATACAGATGAAGCTTATTTACAGTACAAAGTGGTGTGCATAGTTGTTTTGTAACATATAAAAAATATTTATTAATATAGAAGAGATTATAGATATTGGACATTGTAATCACATAAAATTGAGATGCATTTTAATACTACAATGTCATCTGCAGTATTTCTTCAGATATAAAGATCACATTTTTTTCAAAAACAGAAAATGTAGTTTATAAATTTACCTGTTCTTGTTACAAACAAAGTTACATCAATTCTACTACAAAAAAGATGTTGAAATTAGTGAAAGAACATGCAAATTTATGAATGCTGAATAAATCCATTATTTTAAGTTATTAACAAGGGACAATGACGAACAAAGCTTCCATATAAAAAGGTAGTTTACTCATTCAAAAACTAAAGCTGATAATTAGCCTAATTCAGCTTATTAACCTCTTCCATAATTGAAAAGTACACAAGGCCTAATTTGAGGTTATATTACAAATAAGTGGTTGGAGTGATAAACAACATGCTCTCTATCATGGTGCCCATCTGGAAAAAGACAACCTCAACCTCACTGACAGATCTAACACAAGAAACTTGGAATAATTATTTATCACTCATATTTTAAATCTTTTCAGTTGTTTTGGAATATCACATCAGAAGAAGTAGTTACATGTGAAGTTAGATAGCAGAATAAAGAGGAAAGGAGAAACCTCTGAGGAGTTGGTAACATCTTTTAACTGTCATGTTATATTGAGAATAATGAATTCACTGGTACATGAAAAATTTACCTAAGCTAACTGGCAGTACAGAAGATAAAATCATATACAACATGAGGAAATGAAACAAACACTGTTTTGAAACTGGAAACCACCTTGAAGGCAGAAAGACATCATATGTTATATCACAGGGCCTACACTTTGCCCAATCAGCTTCAAACTCATATGTATGCCTGAAATCCCTAGGACTGATTCAAAAGAGATACTGTACATTTTCATAAAAAATCCTAAGCTTTGTACCATTATTTATGATTTTTCATAATGGCTAACTAGATTAACACCAGGATTTGGAATCTGTCTGATAGATGGGAAATCTCCAATGTATTTGGATGCTAGTACCACAGATATTCTTCATTATAACAATAAGTTGACAACCTGGAACAATAACACTAATGCAATATTTAATTCAGCATTGTTTTACAATGGATTTAACTGCTTATGAATAATAATTAATGTAACTAATAGTTTGTAAGCTACTATATATATATATATGTTTGTTTATTTATTTATTAAATACACACAAAACAGTAATCATAGGATGAACTTCACAAAGAATAAAAACCACAATGATGATAATTTTAAATGGCTGTGCCTGAGATGAAGAAATTCCTGTCTGTAAAGTAATTCCCAGACAAGGTTTTATCTTTTCTTGACTGAGATTTGTTGGAAATAAAGCACCAATAATGGTTATTCAGTTAGTAGCTGAATGTTGTAGACCACAGAGAAAATCTTACCCAGTATAAACAAAAGTTAAACATAAGAATTAAATTGTGATAAAAAATCAGTCATGGCCAAAAACAAAATATACAACGTGTTTAGTAAGTAGCGGAATGAAATAAACTGGAGGCAACTAGCAAACTAAATTCAAATACAGAAGTTAAAAGCATCTGTCACACGTCTCAAAAGAGTCATGTCCCAGTGTCTCTGCAGTAAGTCTGAAGACTTATAATGCTAAAAAATGGGTTTTGATATTTGTGGTGGGCCCATTGTGTAGTTTTACACTTAACAATAAACACAAAAGGCTTACAAGAGTTATTTAATGTTTGGTGAAGGACTTGAACATACCCTTTGTTCATCAAAGCATCATTTCTATTGAAGTCTATGATACAGGATGAAAATAAGTTAACGTTAAATACAAGAGATCTGGTCCAAATCTAATGATGCTGTAATGTGAGCTTATTCCTAGACATAAACAAACATTAAAGAAATAAAGCATCAAAATTACAAAGTGCAAAACTGATGCTCATATCCAATGGAAGCATTGTTGACTGTAGGAAGAAAGATGTTAATAATTTACTAAACATTAATTATGTGCTTTTTGTTGTTTTTTTGGTTCTCTAAGTGTTTAACTTGCTACTCTAATCAAATAGTGGGATTTGACTGCCACTCTTGTAATCCACCCATGGCTCTAAAAAGCATGATTTTCGGACAATGAGATGAAAAACACAGATCTCCTGATTCACAGTTTAGCATGCTAACAAGTAGGCAAAATTAAAAGATTTCATAGCTTTGCAGAGAATACTACCCAAAGTTAAAATATATTAGAAACACTGCTGACTGGTCCTTTTGTTGGAATGTATCTGCCAGGAAAATTGCAATACAAAGTACTGATTTTATCATGGCTGGAACATCATATTTTAAATCACACTACTGTTTTATGTATTTATGTTACAGTCTGTAAAAAAAAGATATTCACACACTTTCACCATCACTAAGGGAAAAGTTTATTATTTTCAACAACCTTCCTAAAGAACTTAAATACAGAAACAAAATTCATTAACTTCAGAGGTGAAGTGAATCTATAAAGGCCTTATATAAACACACAAAATGTACAAATTCCATTAGCTGTACATTTTTGGTCAGTAATACACTTGTTTATGCTGGCATAGATCAAACTGTTTACTTAACAACAAAATTAAATAGATCAATTAGAATTTACACTAAGTCCATAACACTGACAGCAAAAAGCTCAACAACCATGTGGTGACTGTACTCACAATAAGAGTTAAAAGCCTGAGAGAAGGAAGTATTCTTACATTTTGTCAGTACCAGATGGCTGCTGTGGGAAGGATGCACCCTCACTACAAGATGAAGAGCAGTTCTCACTTAAAGGACAATTTTAGCTGGCTGTTTGTTTCCTCTTACAAAAACTACTACATTTATTTAATAACAGGAAACTTCCTCCTGACCGATACTAGCAGCTAGTATCTAGTGAAAGAAAACCACCTTCAGACAGAGACTAGCAAATAGCATTAGTAACAGAAAACCCCTACTAACATGCTTGTAGTTAGCATCTAGTTAGAGAAAACCTCCTATTGAGAGATACTAACAGTTAGCATTTAGTAAGAGAACAGCTCTTTATGACAGCTACTAGCAGCTAGCATCTAGTGAAAGAAAACCTCCTAGTGACAAATATCAAAACCAAGTATCCAGTGAAACAAAAGCTCCTAACGACAGATACTAGAAATTATCATCTCATAACAGAAATGCTCAATTTAATAGATACTAACACTTAGCATCTAGTGAGAAAAGAGATCCTACCAACAGCACCTAATAATACAAAAGTTCCTACTGACAGATATTAAAAGCTCGCATCTAGTGAGGAAAAAAAGCTCCTCTACTGACAGATAGATACCAGCAGTTAGATTCTAGTAAGAGAACAGTTTCCTTCAACAGACACTAAAACCTAGCATGTACTGAGAGCAGAGCTTCTACTGACAAATACTAACAGCTAATATCTCGTACAACAAAATCTCTTACTGATAAATACTAACAGCTAGTATCATGTACAATAAAAGCTCTTGGTGAGACATTAACAGATAGAATCTTGTGAGAGGTCTTATTAGATACTAACAGCTAAAGCCTCATGTGAGAAAAGCTCTTACTGGCAGATACTAACAGACTGCATCTTGAGCTCTTATCAAAAGATATTAACATTTTGTAACATGAGAAAAGTAGGCTGTGATGAAAATATTCTTAGTTACACAAGTTAACAGCAAAAAAGCTTATGCCATTAATGTTCTCATACATCAAAATTAAGTTGTAAAAGAGTTGTTCTTTTGCTCAGAAACATTACTTATTGACACTGGTAAGATGGACTGTTCATAACTTCCAATTAAAGATCCAGACAATTGGCAAAACTGAAGGAAGAGTCTTCTCTATTTATAAACACCAACTACCAGCTGTTAGCAAATTTAATATTCTTATTAACAGCTATCTGGTATTAGATAGTTTTTTGTTTTTTTTACATGCATAAACTACTGGCTTGTGGAGGCAGAAAGACAGCAGCTTGTATAATGTGTGTCCACACTTACAAACAGTAACAGGTAGTGGAAAAGTACTGTCACTCACTAAGAGCTTGTACGTTACCACGTACAAACAGTTGCGAGTTAGTAACTTGTGGAATTAAGAGTGTTCTCAAACACAAGTTAGCAGCTTAAGACAAGAATGTTTACACTCAAAGACACTAACAACTGGCAGCTTGTGGAATGAGGGCATGCTTACTCACACCTACTAAAGGTAATTGGGAATCCTGTTGAGAGGAAGTACATTCAGAAGCATCGGGAGTAACACAGGTCCCCGAAACCTGTTTCTGGTGTTTCTCAGCAGTTTCATCAGTAATGCTTTGAGTGCTTTCAGCTCCAGAGTGAGGATTTTCTGAAGCTGCTAAGATGGGGAAATTGGTATTACTGTCCTGTTGCTGAATTGTTAAATAATAATGTTCTGCTTCTCCAGATCCTTGTTGGGTTGTAGCAGGAACCTGGATGGTGATGGTTTGCGAACCATCTTCAGTTGAGGTGGTAGTGACACCAGGTGGCAGGTTGACGGGGAGACCATCATTACTCAAAGCGGTGAGACAACTGTAGATTAACTGTGCAGCAGTGATGTTGCCTGGGAGCAGTCCTTCCAGTTCCTGTAGTGTTGTATCTGAGAAGTGAAGTGTATTGATAACCTGCCCACCAGAATCTTGTTGCATCTCCTGTGAACCATTAGATGAATTCTGCCCACTACTGTTAGTCTGATTACTGCTTTTATTTGCAGGTATAGCTCCTCGCTTATGGTCAGACATGTGGTTAACGTAGTTATCCTTACTTACAGAACGGAAAGGGCAGAGGTTACAAGCAAAGAGTCCACCTAAACCTGGATGTTTGTTCTTCAGGTGTGTTTTGTATGATATTGCCTGAAATGTAAAACACACAGTTATTACACAAATATTACTTTTTATACTTAATTAAACATCAAGGAGAAATATTTTTTTTCTTTTTACTTGAACACTGATAATACTCTGTGACAAGATTTAATAACACTGGCATGTTTCAGTTAAGATCTAAAATTATATGAAATGCAGAAAGAAAATTACTCATCTATAATTAAGTACACAGCACATCAAACATGCAAGAATATTAGGGTTTGAATGTCCAGATGATCCCTTAGCCAAAAGATAACAGATTTCTAGTAAAAAAAAATAAAAAAAATTGGAAATCCAAAAACCAATATATTCTGGGAATATAAAGCTAGTTGATAAATACCTCGAAACAACAGTGCAGTTCAACGACCTGAGATCTGCTTTACTTATTTCGAAATGTTTTGAAAGGAATTCTTTTATTATACAACAAAAAAAATTAGAATTATCAACTTAGTGTGTATTTAGATATTTTTCTGTCATGCATGTTTTTAAGGTGTGCATTTTAAAATTACACCTCATGTTATGGGTTTATGTTATTTGATTAATGCAATCACATTGTATACATAACAAATAACTTCATTTTGATACTGACTGACCCTCTTACAAGTTAAAAACTACACAGAATTTCTAAAAATAATACGGCTACTTATTAGATGTTAAAAAGGACCAATATTTTTCTTTTACAAAAAATTTGTTAATTTCTTGGTATCAAAGTTTAGACACTTGACAAAACACGATTCAACTATACTTAAACTGAAGATGTGTATATATTTCATAAAGAAAAAAGTTACCAGTTGTTTCTACTAAAGATTTTGAAAATATATTAGCTGTCACTTCACTGTAAGTGAAAAGAATTTCATGTTCAAATATATAATGTAGTGAATTTTTTTTCCTACACATACATATATACATTTGTTCACAAACTTCGTTAACTTGTGTTTAATTTCTATTCTCTGTTCAAAATTCTAAACAAAAATCAAATTTGGTGAGGGAAAGAAAAAAGTACAAATATACTCACTACAGTATATTGTTGTTAACATAAAACTTAAGTCCTGAATGCAAAAGATTTTCTTCAAACAACACTTTATCAGTTATTGATATCATAAGGAATTTCGAGCAAGCCATATATTATTGTGTATTGAACTAACAAAAGCATGATGTTCTTTACACAATCAACTGAAGTTGCTTTGGCAACTTTTAAATAATTTTTATATATAGATAATATACATAGACCTCGGATGAGAGAATTTTTTTAATGATGAAATATGCTCCCATACACATATGGTTGAGTTATTATGTGCATAATAATAATAATAATAATTCAGTATTATGCCAGAAAGGAAAAAAAAAAAAGGCTATCAGCCACTGATGTTGTACAAGAATAGAATACCTATCAAGAAACAGGGAGTTGTTTCTTTAAATTTTATGAAGTATGGTTCAGAACTAATGATGGTGAATACATCAGTGTGTTAGAAGTGGTACACAGTGGTGCTTTGTCTTCAAGGTACACTTTAGTGTCACACGGGAAAGAGGTTGCTTCTTTATGTCAGTTAATCCTTGTTGTTCAAAAAGTGATGAACAACAGGTTTTGGATAGATTTCAAAAATCAGATAAAATGAGCAGAGAAAGAGGAAAGCTGATTGGTTGGTTGTTTAGCATTTATTGGCACAAAGCACCAAACAACCAGTAAAAAGAAAAAAATAGTAAAATCATTAAAATGCACAATAAAATTCTATTTGGTCAAACTAAACATAATTTGAAACATCTTAACGAGTATAAAAGTTATGTACATAACGAAAATAAGTAATGTCTCCTCTTGCTGAAAACATTGTTGAAACATGACATTCATTACAATAACATGAAACAATAATTTTAAGTAAACTTAATACTCAAAGTGAATTGAGGGAAGACTGAGCATTTATTTAAACACTTTCTTTTCAAATTAAGAGCTTAAAACATACATTAAAATTCAATTTCACTGGATTTTATTTTTTATTATATTCATTGATAATAAAGCAGTTTAATTCAATTTTTAATGTAATACTGTAAAAAAGCTACAACATGCACTTTGACCCACCTGTAGCAAGAGTGTCAAGTCTATCAGAGGAATAACAGTTCAAGGTTAAGAAAAAAAAAGTTGTAAATTGTTTTACAATTGTAAATCAGTCAGCTCTACATTATTTTCTAGACAGTTTATTAGCTGGGGGAGGGGAAATATATCTTTAATTGTTTAAAATAAAAGTTTTAGTAGCATCCAAAATGAAACAAAAATGTAACTTCTGTTCTAAATAATCATAATTTTCATATGAATACTGACAAATTTTGTGTTTGTTTAGTCATTCTCATCACAACAAATACAAACAAGTCAACTATGATGCAAGTCTTGAATACATAAATTTTCATACTAAAAACAAGTGTGTCACAATGTTTTAATACACATTAGATATCACTCAAAATGACCAATTACACGATCAATTTGTACTTGTTATGATACACTAACAAAGTTTAGCAACTAAGAAACATCTTTTAAGTTACCTGAATACAAGCATATGGACAATGGGGACACTTGTAAGGCTTGTCTCCTGTGTGTCTCATGCGATGACGCCGAAGAGAATTATGATCACATGTCTGGAATTCACAGATTTCACACAGGAAAGGTTTCTCACCCGTGTGTTGCCGCATGTGCAACTGCAACATAGCTTTACGAGCACTGGAATGACCACAGAAGTGACAAACATAGGGCTTCACTTTACTATGGACTGTTTGTTGGTGCTTCCTTAGACATTTGGAGTCAGAGAAAGTCCGTTGACAGATATCACAGGTTTGTTGACTGTACCATCTTTTTTCTGTGATGGACTTTTTGTCTAGGTGTATAACATGATGGTTACGAAGCTGACTAAGTTGTTTGAAAGACTTTCCACAGGTGGTGCACATGAAGTCCCTTCGCTCACTATGGATACGCTGGAAAAAAAAAGTTCAATAGAATTATCTAACTGTAAACTAAAACCAAAGCACCTGAACACTTTTCATTCAAATTAGTTTCAGCTAAATAAATACACCTCAGTAAGATGGTTGACAACTGAAATAGTCAGGTGCAAATAGTTAATGAATACTCCATTAAATATTTTCATAAGTAAAAACTTTCAAAGACATTAATATAAACATTTGAAAAAAAATATCAGAAAAATGTCTCTAACTGGTTTTAAAAGGAATACAACCTACATATGAGGCATTGCTATTAACTCTCTTAATAGAGATTCAGTCGGATTGACTAATCACATAACCTCTTTGTACATGTTATGGTTTCGATACTACTAATTTTCAACATAGCAGTTGTATTTTCACAAAATGTGGCAGACTTTCAGTACACATTACAAACCTTTTACATACGAAAAACCAAAATTTTTGGTGATGTATTTGTAATAAAAATTTGATTGTCAATATACCGAATCTTTTTTTTAATGAAATGAAATCAAATGAAATGGAAATTTCATTTAAATACAAATTTATTAGCCTAATATTAATAACCTTTCAAGTTGCTCTGTGGCCTATTAGGCCCCACTTTTCGTAGGAGTGTTAACTCTTTCACTATGGACATCCTTTACTGTGCATGTCACAAGGTGTTTAGTGAATTATTTTCAAAATTTAATTAAACTACTTTTTATGTTAAACCAATTAGTATAGCATAAACTTGTAGCTGATAATCCATATTTTAATAGTATGTACATTTCAAGGTCTTAATTTTAGAAGGGGATTTTTGTTTTTAAATCCTGAATTTCCTCTAGTGTGAGAAGTATAACATTTTTCCTCTAAGCATCCCTTCACTTAATTTATTCACCACTCTTCCAAGAAATATTAAAGTTAATATAATTTATTCACTATAAAGTTGTAACTTCTTACAGAAACTATAATTTTTATAGCCTTCAATACTGTTTGGTTACAGGAACATTAAATAGAATATCAGGCCCATCTTGCCTCATCCACCTGTCACATCCATTCTTTTCAGATTTGGTAGTTCTCTCTGATATTTAATACTATATTACTTATAATGAATAGAAAACTAAGGTTTTCATCTGTCAAATGACATATTGTTTTACAGTTTTTATTCTGAACAAAGAATTGTCATTTTCTTTATTAGTACAAACTTCTTTCCCATGGGAAAATAACAACTAACTTTGATGAACTTGTAACAGCTCTTGTCACGTAGTTAGAAAGCCAGAAAAATTGTGATTGTCATTGGAAGTTGCCTGCTTGTTGCATGTTGTTATTCTTTCTTTGTTGGTGCATTATTTAACTAAATAAAAATTATTTAGTACATTACTAACATAAATATGTATATAAATATATATTAAAAATAGGGTTAAATGTCATCGACAGGCCACGTAAAAACAAAAGAGACAGGTAAGAACCTTTATCATTTATTTTGCATGTGTATTCTTTATTTATTATTATAAAAGTAACTAAAATGTAAAAATAGGAATCTATTTAGTTAAAGTTAGATTAGGTAAAATAAATTATAATATAATAAAAATGTTTCATTACTCACAGTAGCTCACAGAGAATGTAATTCAGTAGCACATTTCACATTCCTCAAGTGATTTACCACTTACGTTGGCATGAACAGCATTAGTTAGACATGGTTCAAAGGGCAGTAAGACAATAAAATTTAAATATAAATGGATGTATACTCTTACAAGTTTAATCCTACTTAGGATAAATGAATGTAGTTTCATGTTACAATTTAAAATAATTTTAGAATGAAGGAGAGGGTAATTTCTATTTATTTCTTTTTCTCTTATGGTTACAAGGTTTGTCAAATTGACCAACCTTGTGTTGAGTTGCAGTAGAGAAAATAAGAAAAAATATTAACATTTTACTGAAAAAAAACATTTGAAATATATTTAGGAGGTTTTAGAAATTATGCAAATAAAATTGGAGATTTTGAGATGAAGAAAAGTATTGTTAATCATAACATGAAAATTATTCTGCATTCAGACAAGCCTCCCCAAAAAAAAAAAAAAAACAAACAAACAAACAAATGTAAATTTGTATTTAAATGAAATTACTCATTTGATTTCATTTCATTAAATGAAATGGAAATTTAATTTAAATACAAAATTATTAGCCTAATATTAATAACCTTTCAAGTTGCTCTGGGGCCTATTAGGCACCATTTTTTGTAGGAGTGTTAATGAACATGTATATCATCAAAGAAAGAAGTTTTCATAAATATCCAGATTTTTAGACTTGAACAAAAAAATACATTTTCAGAATGTCTATTTCCACAAACGTTACAATTGGTAACATACAGTAAAAAGTTTGTGTGAGTATACGTATCTAGAACTGACAAACACTAATATCAGAAAGAAGAGGCATAGCATCAATAAAACTGAAAATATCAATTGAAATCAACTTATGAAAGGTTGTCTTGGTATTGTTTGTGGTAGACATTGTGTTTCTCTTTTTACTTTCAACTCATATTAATTTCTTAGAACTATGCAAGATGTGGTAAGACAAACAAAATGTACTGTTTTTTAGAATACACAATATTCCAAATGGACCATTTCCATCCATCTTAGTAATATGTATATTAAAGTGAGCAAGTTACATTAAACTCCATACTTCTGAGAGGAGTATTAAATAAGTTAGAAAACAAACAAGACCTTGACATCAAATGCCACAATTCTCATAAAAGGAGACTGAGGATTTATTTAAACATTTCATTATAAAATTACAAGTTTAAAATTTGTATAATATTTAAATTGGATTTATTATCTAAGTTTTGAAGTCAAGTTTATTTGAATACTGATAATATAGCATTTTAATTAAATTCTGAATGTAACTCATGGCAAGAGGGATGAAGGATATTGTGGCTGTGTATGAAGAGAACAGATGCAATAATTGATGGGTGTTGTCTACAGGGCCACAGTATTATCATATTATATACAAAGTTTATTGAAGATGGTGTACCTACTGAGTTCAGTTGGTGTAGTACCATTCAGATAGATTGAATTTTCTTTCTTTCCAGTAACAAGTTTTCTCTAAAATCCTATGCTGATCTCAGTTTGTGATACATCCTGTTTTATAGTCATGTTCGACAAAGGCTGATTTATTTGGATATGTTGATCTAGTTGCATTTTTACACTGTTTCAATCTTTGTTCTATGGTCCTATGAAAGATACAGCACAAGCAGAATGTTCCTTAAATGAGTTTTGTTTTTTTCTGGTTATTTCATTTTATAAATGATGTTTTGAAAAAATTTTCCTGGTAAATCCTTTTATGTTTCCATTTCACTCAGAATTGTAGAGTAAAGAAATGGTAAACACAATCTGAATGCTGTAAAATTATGCTTTATCTGAATAATGACAATGTTATAAAAAGAAATACAGTATTAAAATTTTGAATATAGCTCAGTAAATAAGTAGCTTAAAAATTTGTTTGTTCAGTGTTTCAAAACAAATCACATATTTACACTATTTTCTTACCATGACATTTCAATTTAAATGGTCAACAGTTTGGACTTGCTCTTTTGGTAATTAGTTGGAAAACTTTGTTCTTCTTATTGGTAGGTATGCAAATGTTTCGCTTCAGAGACAAGCAATATTCCACTAATCACTGTGCATGTCTGTGGTGTCAAATGTTAAGCATTAGCCACTTAAGTGATATTGACCAGAAATTAACTTTTTGATACAATATGTAAAGCAGAATATTGAAAATGAAAATTACAAAAAGCATGAGTTAAAAAATGTAAATTTTTAAAGAATATTGCAACTCCTGTTGTAAAAAAATTACTTGCCAGTCAGTACAATTATTTACCTCAATGACACATACTTTGATGCTGGGACCAGCAAAATAAAACAAGAAGGAACAGAAAATTGAAATAAACTCTAATGATATAGAAAAAGTGTCAGAATGAAACCGTACAGAATAAGACACCTCTCATGCTCACAAGTTTAAAATTCTAAAAGTTAGTGTAAATCTAATTTTGCAGTAATTTCCTTAAAAACTGATACTTTTTTTTTTTCTTATTGCTTTGTGTTCTAATGATTTTATTTCATTTTCACTGTGTAGGTTAAACAAGTTTTACCCACTAGCTTCAACCCTTCCAGTACGACTTTCATTTTCTTAGAATAGAAAGAAATGATACAAGTATGTATAAACAATGTATGTACATGAAAAGGACTGGAACAACATGTTCAAAGTATTTTTATGGGATATACAGGTTCCACGAGTCCTACACGACCATAAACTGGAATAAAGACAAACGTAACCTAACAGTACTGAAAGGGTTAAAGTTCAGCCAATCCTTTTGTATTAAAGATGTTAACTTATATCTGTAGTTAGTTTATTCCCACTAAATGTTAAGAATAATATGTTAAATTATCAAATTATCATCAAACTTGCTTTAATAATTTATTCAACATGTTAGTCGTGAGGATTCATACACAAAATTCTTGACACACCTTACTCATATACATTAAATACTGGACAGCCATTAAAATATTAATTACCATGTGATTATCCAACTTGAAGTGGCTGTAAGTTTTGTAACCACATGTTGGACATGTGTGTAAATCTATGTCCACTGAATGGAACCTCCAGAGATGCATGCTAAGCCCACGCCAATGGTCAATCAGGAGACTACATTCTGGACAACAAAAGGGCTTATCAACAGTTGAATGGCATCGTATATGATACTGAAGGTTGGCTTCAGATATAAATCGATAGCCACAACCTTTTTCATTGCACCTGTTAAACACAAAGTAAAAACAGATTCTTATTACACAGAACTACAAACAGGTCCTTATGTTAGTGGGTGAATCTTTTTTTCAGCAAATACCTTCTCTTACCCCTGTGGACTGACACATTTGTATTTGTTCAGTTATTCACAAACCATTCTCTCTTCAGTAAACCTTTACTATAATCTTCTGATATTTACATGTAGTGTACATGAAAAAGCCTGGAACAACATGTTCAAAGTATTTTTTATGAGATATACAAGTTCTATGAGTCCATCATGAACACACTGGAATAAATTTTGGAACCCCTACTGTAGAAATTAATTAATATTCTCATTAAAGTCTTTTTTTTTTTTAATCATATTGTCTTATTTCCTTGAAATAAAATGTTAAAATTTATTCATTAGAACTTTCTGCTTTCTAATCAACTAATTTTCCTATAATAAAAACAACATAAATGCCAAAACTGGTGCCACAAAATAATCATTACACCATGGCACAATTTTTAACCAATCAAATGACAAAATTAACTCACCTAAAATATAGGCTTAAATGGTATAACAGCACAAATTGAAATATTAGTAATAATACTTTATTAATGTTATAAATTGGAACAATTTGGATGCTAAAATCAAAACCAATGTCGCCTTCATCACAATTTCATGCCAATGGTAACACAAAGTAGGTACCAAATCTCAAACAAAATCTCAAAACTTGGTAGACAAACGTAATTCATATGTATAACAGAAATTCAACTTTATTACGCTACTCACACACAATTAAAGAACAAACAAACCCTTACTTAAATTTTTTCTGTTTATAATCATCTCTTTGAATCTGTTTTCTAGGGACTTCAAAGAAAAACTTGTCATCTAGAATTTTCGATGTGCTAATTCTCTTCCTGCCTGATGCCGGTTTTCCAGGTTCTAAAGTCAGATTTTCATAATTATCATCAGCTAGAAAACTCCAATCCCTTCCTTTCTTTCGACCTGTCGTTTTTTCAGTCTGAGAAGATTCTGTATCATTTAGCTTTAGTTTATGGTCCTAAACAGTAAAGAGAAACAATCACAAATTATAAATACCTTACTGTAAACTTTAACAAGGGAACAAGTCTGATAACTTGTGTGAATCTTCAAATAAATAAATTTGCAAATTGCAAGAACTGTCAAGAAGCAAAATAAAAATATCCATTAAACCAAAGATAAGTTATCAATTTTTAATTAATATTCATTTTGTTACTTGGCATTTCTGAAAGTACCTTAATTTATCATTTAGTTAAATAATAATGTACCTTTAATAATCTATTTTCTCTCTTAACAAATGTTTTAATTTATTTTGTCTGCTGATCTCTTATAAGAGAAAATATCACAAACTAGTTCACAGAACTAAATTACAATGAAAGAAAAATTGGTTTTCTTGTTCTGAATATAGTCAGTATTCAAATGAGTAAATTAATATAAACCTATATAAAAGCCAGAATGTGTTGTGTCACATCACACGACTTCTCAAAACAGGTGTCATAAAAGCCAAAATGCATTTATTTAGATAGAACAGTTTGATTACTGTCTGCCCACTGTAATTTTAGTGATAGGGGTGGGTACTGTGTAGTGAGTGTTGGTAAAACAAGCCTAAAGTAAAGACATAGAATGGGATCACCTAGCCAAGTAAATAAAATTTATTATGAAAGTAAAAATAGACTCACTTTGACATTTAAATAATTTCTGAATTAAGTAATTATTTGTTATATCACAAACGTTTTTAATAAAAAACAAACATCTTTAATAAATGAAGCTTATAAGTTAGGAAATCAACAAATATTTTGCCAGTTTTGTTGTATATACATTTTATACAATGATACTAGGTTATACTTTTGTTGCTAAGCAACATGGCATAAAAGCTATTGTTGGGACTGTAGTGCTATCAAAATGGATTTTATTTACAAGTTGTTAATCTCACCTATTTTTACCAGTAATTATTTTATGAATATGCCACAAATTCAATTCATGAATGATTTTATTTTTGATTGGCTCACAAAGGAACTTATCAGCATTTGATTACCTCGACTGCACTTTTCTGGTCAAATTTGATTTATTTCAGTTAGCTATGAAATGTGAGGTTAGGGTATACTAGAGGGTGGTAGTCCTTGTCCCATACGAGTTTTATACATAATATAAGGATGGTTTAGTTTTCAATACATGTAAGCATCTTTGTTTTCCCCAAAGAATTAATTACATCCCATTAGCAAGTTGAATAGCTCTCAAACTACCAAAATTATGTATCAACTAAATACATGAAAAGAAAACAATGTATACTGGTATAATTACGTACATGAATCATTAACATGTTGATAGCCTGCTTCTCTAACTACAATCCTGTCAAGATCTTTCATTAATGTCTCACTTCAAATGTGAGGTTTGTATACATATTCTACACACATCTTACTTTATCTTACAGGTAAGCATACCAAAAACACTTATAATTTCTAAATACTGTTTAAATTAAACATATTCTTTCTTAACTTTGAAGCACAAACTGATAACAAAAAGGTGTTATTAAGTGTAGAAACAAAAGTCAAAAGGATGAACCTGTTGGTAAAAAAAAATGCAACTTGTCTTTTCTGATGGATCTTATCTCTATTTTGAGGGCATAAAATTATAACTATTTTAGGAAGGAAAATTAACCTGTGTAAAAAACAAAACCGGGAAAAGGCTATATTGAATCACTGTACTGAAGAAAGAATTTAGTCTGTATCTAGGTGGCGATTTACAATTGTCACAGTCTTACACTTGCAATTTCATCCTAATAGTAGTCATTCAATCCTTGACTTTGTGAAATGAAACCCTTTCTCAACATCTCAGCTTAAAAATTACTGTACTATAAATATTTACAAAGTATTATACCAGAACATTACCTTAATCATATGATCCTTACACCCTTCTAGTGTATCAAACCCCCTGCTGCAATGGCCACAAAGAAAAATATGTTTTTCTTGAGCAGCTTGAGTACCCACATCTTGATACTGACTAGAAGAGCTGGTGAGGTCTGCCTCTTCTTTTACATGCCCATAAAATACAGTTGCTTCATCGTCCTGATGGTCAGCTGAGATTTCTCTTTCCAGTTGGACTGAACTTTCACATGTTTCACTACTCTCAGGAGCAGATGTTTTGGGGTAATTTTTCTTTGATGCTAGACAATAAATTAGAGATAGAAAACTACAAAATCAGAACATTCTACAGTTTTTCATGTTTGTTGCTAGATTAACATATGTTTAGAGATCAAGATATTCTATACATGAATAATAATAATAATAATTCATCACAATGAAATTTAAGATTACTGAAGATTTAAAAGCAGTTTAAAAAATTATATAGTGGTGAAATGGTTTATTAACTGAAACTTTACTTCATACATATATATTGGAGAATGAATAACTTGGGAATATTTAAGACTATCTAAAACCTTATACAGCTATAGGTATACAGTTACTGTACATAATAACTTGTACTACACAAATACAGTAAAAAAGAAAAGGTGTCAGTGAAAATGGTATTTTGATACAATTACAATATACAAGTGGGGAACCAATCACTGGATTGTATCTGAACGTACTTTTCAAACAACTTGTATAAAAAGACAATTTTTATCTGTATCTTGTTTGAAAGTTATTTCTATATTAAAAGTTTACATGCATAAAAATTACTTTGCAATTCCACTAGTTAACATGAATAATAATTGTGATATTTTATCCATACAGTAACTTACATTTCTTGGGTAGCAGGAGCAACTGACAGTTGTAAGTTAGTGGCAGAAATTTGGTACAAGATATGCAACAAATATTCTAGACACAAACCACTAAAGACAGCTTGGAAAAAGGGCAGGCAATTATTGACATAACAAGGTTTATTGAGGGTATAGAATATGTAAGAAAAACCAGTCACATTCCATCTAACATCAATAGTGAGTTATTTACATTGTAAATAATATTACTACACAGACTGACTACACATATACATCATATAAGGAAGCATTTAACCTGTTCAGTGCTGTAGACGAGATAACTCGTCCAAGCCGATCGGTAAAACAGTGACACAGACGAGTAATTCATTCTCAATAATACCTAACTTCAACGCTAGATGTCAGCACCATACATGCATCTGACCTACTTAGAGGAATAATAGTATTTGTTGCTTATATCCTTTGTTTTAAAAATTACTCAATTTTGCTGAACAAAACCTGGTGTAGGAGCTGCTGTAGCAGCTGAAATACTTGGCAGTCAACAGGTTAAGAGCATGGTATTACAAAAATGTTGTAAACTGGCTGAAGGAATTGGCATGAAAAGAAAATGTAATATCAAATACATTTATAATTGGATACAAACTGTGAAAATGAACATATTCAAATAAAATGAAACTGTGAAGAATAAGCAATAATGTACTTGAGAATAATATGAAAAACATTGCTAATTACTAATAATGAACCAAGAATAATATGAAAAACATTGCTAATTACTAATAATGAACCAAGAATAATATGAAAAACATTGCTAATTACTAATAATGAACCAAGAATAATATGAAAAACATTGCTAATTACTAATAATGAACCAAGAATAATATGAAAAACATTGCTAATTACTAATAATGAACCAAGAATAATATGAAAAACATTGCTAATTACTAATAATGAACCAAGAATAATATGAAAAACATTGCTAATTACTAATAATGAACCAAGAATAATATGAAAACATTGCTAATTACTAATAATGAACCAAGAATAATATGAAAACATTGCTAATTACTAATAATGAACCAAGAATAATATGAAAACATTGCTAATTACTAATAATGAACCAAGAATAATATGAAAACATTGCTAATTACTAATAATGAACCAAGAATAATATGAAAAACATTGCTAATTACTAATAATGAACCAAGAATAATATGAAAAACATTGCTAATTACTAATAATGAACCAAGAATAATATGAAAAACATTGCTAATTACTAATAATGAACCAAGAATAATATGAAAAACATTGCTAATTACTAATAATGAACCAAGAATAATATGAAAAACATTGCTAATTACTAATAATGAACCAAGAATAATATGAAAACATTGCTAATTACTAATAATGAACCAAGAATAATATGAAAACATTGCTAATTACTAATAATGAACCAAGAATAATATGAAAAACATTGCTAATTACTAATAATGAACCAAGAATAATATGAAAACATTGCTAATTACTAATAATGAACCAAGAATAATATGAAAACATTGCTAATTACTAATAATGAACCAAGAATAATATGAAAACATTGCTAATTACTAATAATGAACCAAGAATAATATGAAAAACATTGCTAATTACTAATAATGAACCAAGAATAATATGAAAAACATTGCTAATTACTAATAATGAACCAAGAATAATATGAAAAACATTGCTAATTACTAATAATGTACTTGAGAATAATATGAAAAACATTGCTAATTACTAATAATGTACTTGAGAATAATATGAAAAACATTGCTAATTACTAATAATGTACTTGAGAATAATATGAAAAACATTGCTAATTACTAATAATGTACTTGAGAATAATATGAAAAACATTGCTAATTACTAATAATGAACCACAATCAAATGTGAAACTGTGAAAATGACAAAATAATCATGGAGAAAAACACTACAAATGTTACAATTTGTTTAAAGTATCATATCAAATAGGTGACAAATATTTAACATTAAACAGCAGTGAAGGGGAGGGGGTTAAAAAGTACCAGATATTAACAAAATTGTATATAATGCTAAGTATAAAGAAAGTAAAGCTGTGTGGACACTTGGAAAACTGAATGAATATTTACAAGCAAAAGAGAAGAGAGGTAGAATAAATGGAAACTCAAAAATGATAAAATAGTACAAGTGCTCAAGAAATAATAGTACACTAGACCATTAAAAAATGCTCAGATAAATATAAACACTAAGGAAACTGTGAAGAAAAACAATAACCTTTGTTAAGTAATTTTTTAAAAAGATAACAAGCAAGTTGAAAACATGCACATTAGAAGCAACCTGCAATGAACAAGTGGATACAAAAAGTTACTGGTTAAAATAAAACTGGATAGAACATATTTTTGGGTTCATTTCAATGATAGTAATATTTATATTTTTCAAAGGTATGCTGGTGGCCATGAAATGTATAGATTTCAGAATAATGTGAGCAAGAAGTGGATATGCAAAAATATCTATGGTTGTACAAGGACTATCAAATAAAAGAAATCAGTTCATTTCATAACTGACAGATGAAAATAATTTGCATCTATTTGCTGAATGTCATAAAACAGTAGTTGGTATTATGATATACAAAACAAGAAACTACCTCACTTACTGTATTGAACATAAAGGTTCAGCCTGTTTCAAACACCAAACAAAAGTGACACTACACAAATATACACTGTTTTATCATTACCATTTTTCTTCTACAAATGTAAGAACATGATAATTTCAATGTTCTGTTAAATTAGTTCTGATTATTACATTATTGCACAATTTTTCTAAAACAAAAGTTACATTTTTATCTATGTTAAAGTTGGATTTATTTCAGAGAATACTACATTCTCAAAATATTCTACTTAAATCTATCAACATTCTATGTACATATAAACTGGACCTATTGCTGCAATAACTCTTACGAGATAAAATGTGATATTATATATTAATATAAAATGTCATTTGCTACTTTTCCTGGAGCAGCAAATACATGATAAATAATCAATTATTATTCTCACCAATCTGTGACTTACTCTTTTTACCTAAAAATGTTTTACATACTTTGTGCTAAGTAGTAAGAACTCTGATTATAATTTAAGAACACAAAGTAAATCTTTTGTAATTTTATGAAATTAGAAGAGATATATCTCCAAACAAAGGCTAAAACTAAAGCTTTTAAACATTGTTATAAATACCTGTTTTTTCAATTGAGTTTGGACTTCTATCAAGCTTCTGGGCTGCCTCTATGTGACAGTTACGAATGTGAGACATAAGCCCTGATTTCCATACACAAGAAAATCGGCAAAATTTACATCGATATGTTGTAACAACATCCATTAAATCTTCTAAACCAGTCGTGGTGTTTAAAAGCTGAAGAGGCTGGTGATCCCCTTGAATCTCAATGACAGATTGACTATCAGCATGCATGACATTAGCTATGCTTCCTGGATTTTCTGAAGAAGTCTGTAATGGTTGATGAATTGCACTGGTGAGTGTTGCAGAGTTTCCAAGTTGTATTGTGTACAATGGTGTTGAATAAGATGCACCTTTAGAAAAAGATAAAAAGCTTTAGTCTAAAACTATATGTAAAAAGAAGGTTGAAAAGTTCAAATAATGCACTTTTTTACAATCACAACACTAAATTCATTATGAGGATTTTCTAACAATGAATAAGAACAGCTACAAAAACTAAAAATGATTACAATTTCACATTTATTTGGGATAAAAAGAACCTTTACTTCCTCATGAACATTTAAAACACAAAGTTAATTCTTAAAAGGTTTAGAATACAACCATACCATTTATTTTGAATATTAGAATTAAGCACTTGGCACATGAACCAGTTTTGGTTCATGTAAAGCTACATTTTTAAAAGAATGGACTGTTATATAATAGTTTCGTTTTTTCAAGAATGACAACAAAATGATTGTTTCATGGACCAAAATATTATTTTTGTTAAAGAAACAAAACAAAACTCTTTCATCACATTTCAACACCAGTCTTGATCATTAGGATTGAGATAAGGTTCTTAAATTAGATAAGAAACATACACTGAAGTTATAATTTTCCTATATTTAAAATGTATTTTCAATAGGTACTTACCACTACTCACATAAATAACTATTATTGTTTAGTGCCATCCTTTATATGCAAAATATTTTTCCCATGCTACAACCCTTGAGCTCCCATGTACCCCCAAAATCAACATAATTCAATTGTATCTTGCATGCAAATTACCACGAGACAAATCTCCATCAATATGAGTGCGACACACCCTCCTGACATGCAACTCCTTCTGTTTCATTCTGTAGAACTATCACTTTGTTTTGGTAGAAAATGGAAGCACCAGTTTTAAGTTAGAATAATTAGAATCCCACATTAAATGGGTGGAGGGAACAGTGCCAGGGAATGGAAGAAGCATCTTTCAAAAGCATCTGACAAACACCATAAAAAAATAAATCCTCACAGTAGAGGATCATATGTGGGAGACTGCACCACTTCTGTACTGGGCATACATTTTGCCCAGTGTGGAAAAGAGGTGTTGCAGACATGGGCAGAAAATGGTAGGAGCACATCCAAAATAGAGAGAACAATGGCTGGATAGAATCTCAATTCCACAAAGTACATCATTATGGGTGAAAACGAAAGCATGTGCTTCTAGATATAGAATGGACAGAATGCGACAGAATACACATGGAAGTTAACTTATCCAAAACCCAGCTGCTTGGAACCAACATTCATGTAGAGGTAGGATGAGGATGATACGATTAGTAAGTCAACTGCAATCCAAAACCCAATCTTCAAGATCAACATCTATGTGGGGGTAGGAAGGATGACTGTTTCTTCACCTCATGTTCAGCAGACCAGAAAGAATCTTGTACCTCCCTTCCCAACCTATGAATCAGACACATGATAGCAATGTAATAAAGTATTTGACTGCTCCGGAAACCAGATATCGGGATGATGGCACAGTAAAGATATTTTTACAATGTAAACAATCTCACTCAAAACCAATCTGTTAGGAACTGCCCCTAGCACAATAAAAACATCAGTTTAAGAGAGGGACAAAAAAAGAAAAAGAGGGATAGCATAAGAGGAAAAACAGTATTAATCTAAAGGTTCCACTACCATGACCCATAACACAAGTGGAGGAAACAGAGATACCTATAATGCATGTGTGAAGACTTATGTTGATTGGTTTAGCTCTAAATCCACAACCCAGCCACCAGGAACCAACATTCATGTGCGAGTACTATGAAAGATCCCAACCAAATGAGTGAACTGCAATTTTGAATGCTCACTTCAAAACTATCTCATCTCCTTGGATAGACCCATACAAAGATTAAGCATTAAAGAACATCTTGTCATCTACACCAGCAATATAATACTGCTCTAATTTCAACTGAATGGTTTTTACCATTATTTGTATCATTATATTCAGAAGGATACCTCCATGGTCCACCACCCCAATGCAAAATGGTAAAGATTCCCATACTACACTGAAACAAAAAGGAGGAGGAGGAGAAAACCAGAGGAGAGTCCAGAGGAATGTTAACATTGGAGATAGTGCAACAGGAGACCACAGAAACCCTATTTTGAAAAACAGACTGCTTTACCCATGAAGTCTGTTAGTTAGCATGGTCTGGAATGTGTATTTGAATGAAGCAAATATACCATGAGGAAATACCCCATCTTAACAGTGGCCATGGAAATTATAACTCTTAGATCATCATGACTGTATAATGTGGATTTAACTGGCTTAAGTTTACCTGGACAGACACCATTCTTCACAGAACAGGATCCACAAAGAAAGAAATGGCCATGACCCTGAAAAATAACAGGTATACATACGTTAAGGTATCTTAAACATAGTCTGACCTAAGAGTAAAGGATGGCAAAAGGTGGAAAATGGTACCCTGATGAAGAAAAAACAGCTACCCAAAGCACATAATGGGAGATAAATGTATGAGGTGTAGTCCCAGTACTCAATCTAAGTACTTTGAACATGAGATACAGGTAAAAAGGAAGGTGCCTGATCATGAAGAAAACATGAGGATATTGATTACAGGGAAAAAGAGAACAAGGAATAAAAGGTCAATTGAATCAAAGCCAAATTCAAAGGTTAAAGGAGGAAAATTCCTATTCAGAATTGATGCCAGGGAATGAAATAACAGGAAAAAGAACAAACAGAAAGAAACCCTGAAACAATGAAGCAATCCAGGACAGGTGTGGGATACAGAAGGTCAACCAGATCCATCTAGGAGTAAAGGTGGAAGATAGAAGGAAACAAGAAAAAAGAAAGAACACGCCCCATGAGCTGCCAAAGTGGAGTGTGGAAAAATTGATCCAGAACAAAAAGGACAGTTCAATCTGAAGCAGTTGAGAAAAGAAAACCTGTGTCAGCCAGGAAGGAACAATCAGAAAGACAACTAACACACAGTGGCAAGAAGGAACAAAATCACCATGAAAAGATAACAAATGGAATGAGAAAATAAATGCTGTCTGAATGCATCAACAGCCAAGACAAGATGATAAGGAATCAAAGACCAAGACATACAGATCTGAAACAAGTTCAAACAACAGGGCATGAAAACCAGTACCCAATCCCATGGTGAACAAATTTAAGACGGCACCATGGAAGATAAAGAATAAAAATGTGGACATAAGAATACTTAAATGTATGAAAGAACTATTAACAAATTCAGAAAGAGATAGTATGAAAGGTATGCGTGGCAGGAGGGATTTGATTTGCTATTTGACAGCTGTGTAACCAAACAAAAATTGAAGACTATAAAAAAATATGGGTTGTCTGAGCAACAGCAATTTTATAGAAAGTAAGTTATGTTTAATTTTGTACTTTTTCAAGGGATAGTTGATAAAATAGGGAAGACAACAAGCTAAGAGATAATGTGTTACATGAGTTACACTGGGGGAAATTCAAGATTTGTTTAATATTGCCTTGTAGAATTAAGAACGTAAAATTTGTGTACCATTAAAATATGAATTATTAGCTAAGATGTTATGTTATTCTAATTGGTATAACATAAACAAAATGTATTTTAATAAAATTTTGCATATAAAACATCTTGTATCATGCACAGTAAAGGATATCCATGGCAACAGGATTAGGCATGAATCATTATTGGTATGATATGTAATTTTGCAAATTCTTGGTTATAATTAGTTCATATGTTTTCAACTATGAATTTCAATTTAAAAAGTCCTAACCTTCTGTAAAGAAAACAGACAATGAGATAAACCTTATTTTAAATTTTGCTAAAATATTCTATTTAAGATAGGTTGAAAGTACTGAACCAAAACTGATGAAAAAAATAAAAAAGTCCATGCACACCCAGCCACATAGCCAAGTGTTAAATTTGAATCTTTACTATGAAATAGGCTCCCATGAAAGCTTGTACCACTGGTACAGACATCTGGGAAAAACACATCCAGAGATCTGGGTAGAAGGGCCCCTAACTCTGCCCTATTTTTCAAGAGTCAAGAGAATCACTAACACTAAGGGGGAAAAGCCACAATCAAAGGGTAATAAAACAATAAAATTTAATTGTAAATAGATGTATACAGTTACAAGTTTAAAGCTACTTAGGATAAATGAATGTAGTTTCATTTACAATATGAAGTCATAATACAAAGTAAAAGAGGGCAATTTATATTAATTTCAATTTTTTTATATGTATGAGATCAGTCAAATTAACCAATTTTGTACAGAGTTAGGAAATAACAAAATATAAAGTTTTACTGAGGTTTTAGAGGTTACACAAATGCAATTTGAGATTTTGAGATGAAAAAAGTATTTTTATTATAACATGAAAAATCACTTTGCACATGACCTACTCAAAACAAACACTCAATATATTTATGAACTCTTTTTAATTTATTAAAAATATTTAACTCAAAAAAAAATTATATGTGAAAGACTTGTAATGTTTACTAAAAGAGTTCCAAATTTCATGAAGATATACACATTATGTTAAAAGTTAGTAGTAAAAAATTCATTAAGACTTTTAATGAGTACAAGGAGGTAACACAATTGGCCAAATTGACTGAGTCTGTACTGTAAGAGTTAATAACCCAAGACCCTGAAAGAACTGCCTGTTGTGGAGCATGAAGAAATAAATCAGCCTGTAGAGAAACCTATATGTATGTGCATATACCATGGAATTTCTTACTGTTGGTATATAACACCTCATCCATAAAGCAGGGTGTTTGTGAAGAGATGGAACTCTGTAAGTGATGGTGGTAAAGGGACCCATATTGTACTAGTGTCACGAGTTAAACCTTGGAATTAGAAGAATGATCCCAACTAACGAAACTGGGGAATTCAGAAAACCAATGATTATAATCTTTTGGTCACATAAAGACCATTAAAAGAATTTCTTATGTTTTCATCCCAAAAGCACGAAAGATAAAAGTAGTTCCCACATTCCCAGAAGAAAAAGAACCATCCATGCAGAGAGAGAAGAAGTAAGAGTCAGATGACCTATTGAAGTTAAAATGAGATATGAGATGAAAAACAAAAAATCCCCAGACTGATGACACAATGAGTTGGAGCAAGAAAAGAATTCTCAACCCTGATAATGAAGCCTGCCTTAGTTTTTGCTGAAAGTACAATGAAGATGAAATGGTCTGACAATTATTGACATGGTGCCAGCAGTAACCAGTCATCCATGTAATAGTGCATACCCAGTGCAATGGAATGGAGGTGATGAGAAAGAACTTGTACTACACAGCAAGACTTACAAAGCTGATGCAAGTCTGAAGGTAAAAACCCAGAATTGCAGTATTTGATTCTCTTGCACAAGAAATGTTGATAATGGTGGGAGTCCACCACTATGGCAATATGCAGATAGAAGCTGACTATGGAAAACTTGGACATCTACAATTCCAGTAAAAAATGTCAACTCAGATTGCATAACTTATGAATTTTGCAGAATTGAGGCATTTATATGGATAAGAAACAATGACGATTGAACACTAATTTCCTGTCTGGGTGGGCCCAACAACTGATAGAAATAAAACCTCTGAAGAACTAGTATGACTCTCTCACTAATCCAAAACCAACCAAATTCTGGTAGCCCTAGAACTAAGTTCCAAATCCAAATAATCTGCAGGAGATAGAAACCCTACAAGCTAGGTGGAAAACAGTGTTGAATATGTGAACTGAATGACAAATTCTGACTCAATAACCTGCAGTGTTCTTGGGTCAATGATTAAGGTTACCACACATCCAGAAATTTTTGGATCCAAACACTCACAAACTCTAAAGGTATACAACAATCATTGTATAGCATGGAAACCCTTGAACATAAACAAAATTTATACTGTGTACCAATATACCAAGGGGTTGATGTTGAGACCTATGAATAAGGGTGTAATTATGAGACCCTATAGAAGCCAATGAAATTTGTAATTCCAACAACAAGGAGGAACATAGAAGCTGAAAATTTAACTAATGTGCATGCTAACAGTGGATCTACCTCATCATCAGTGAAGTTGGTAGTCCCAAGAGTCTTCCAACAAAGTGAAGTGAAAGGAAAACAAAATGCTGGATTTTGATGTTGTAAGTGTGTAGGCTTACCCTGTCCCATCAAGGAGACTTTAATCTATTCAGGTTAACCAACAACTCCACCTCAAAACGTCAAAAGTTGAGGAGCAGATGAATTATTTGAATGTTAGAAAGTGCTTTCCCCTCATGGTAGTGGGCTAAATCATGAATATAGTTTCCGTATCTCAAAAAATTCAGCATAAACAAGTGATACAACATAACAACACAGGGTTCTTAATTTCTTTTGTTCAGCTTAACCTCAGACTAAAAATTGCCCTCATTTTTTAAAGTGTTTCATAATTTGCTCAAACACTGCATGGACAAAGTGCACTCCAATCAGAACAAAAAGATACTCATGTCATTATAGCTTGAATATAGTTTTTCAGAAATAATAATAAGAAAAAATAGGTTATGTAGTTCTCATATGATTTTTATGTTTATTTTATTATGTCTAAATAGATGACAGGTTCTAACCTGTACATATTGAAGTCATCACAGCTTCCGAGTCTCCTCTTGAATGTACAACATCAGTATCAGAATTTTCAGTTACTTCCAACAACACAGGGACTCCATTCTCTTGAGTAAGACCCACTAAAGTACTAGGGTCAACTCCAATCTGGATTGTCTCACCATTCAAAGGTTCCATATGTGATCCACCTAAAAGAGTAATAATTGTTTACTCTGCTTAAGTACACAATGGTTAAAGCATGGAAGCAAATTTTTACTGTATAAAAAAGAAATGAGGTACTTTTAACCTTAATATTTTCAAGTAATTTCAAAAAAGCATTAATTTTGCCAGGTGTTATTAACCTATTGCTGTTCACCTTGTATGATACATTGTAAAAATCCAAAACTGATAGTTATTAATTAACCTATCCTTCACTAGAAAAGAATGCATTGTTATTCAAATTTATCCAAGAGTATTTTTCAGGATTTTCTGTGTAGGTATTACATACTTAGTTAACGTACATACAAAATGGATGTACTTGCTTAGCTGTAATGCTGATGCCAGGGCACAGCTTTGTCATGGGTCTTAGCTAATATCTTATAAAATCTGCATGGATCTCATAATCACAAACACTTCGAAAAGCACATTTTGGCAGTAGAGGAAAAAATGCTCAGAAATGACATACATGCTACCTACAGATTGTAGAGGTTTGGTCTGACTGGCTGTGACATTTAACCTACCTTCCTAATTAAACTTCTGACCTTTCATAAGCTGAATGGACTTGAGTTTTCAATCTTAATTTCTGTTACAAACAATATCATTAATATTAGTTATCTTACTTTTAAACTACAGTACAGCCTGACTTTCACTCTGATAATTTTCTGCTCAACATAGAACATAATGATATTACATAAACAAAATGAACTCATCTTTTCTGTACAACAAAAAACAATTCACATGAGGAAGGTACTTCTGGAGCTTGGTCAAACACTAGTTAAGGGAAGTATAACCCTACTGCACAACAATGATGGACACAATTGTCAAAGCATCCCCAAGTCTTAAAACATGATCATTAATTCACACAATATTAGCAGGTTTTGTTTCCATAACTAGAAAATAAAATATTTTCCAAAGTTTGAACTTTCCTGCACTGAAAATGCATTTCAGATAGGTACTTACCTTTCTCAAATAAATGGCTATTATTCAGTGCTGCCCTCTCTATCCAAAACATTTTTCACACATGCCACAATTTTTCTACTCCCTCCAATGGAAGTAGCTTATTCCAATGCATCTCTCATGTATCAGCCCTCCACCAACAGGAGTGCCACATACTTTCATAAAGCATGTGGCTCCATCTACTCATTTCTATCAAATTATCACTTCAAGTTTTGTCAGAAGATGGAAGCATCAGTTTTCAGTGAGGAGGTGAAAGTGCAAACAGAGGTAAGTACTTATCAGAAATACATATTCAATGTAGAAAAATTATAACTTCCAACATGGTACATTACCTCCTTTCAAATAAATAGAATCCCACACTAAATAGGTGGTAAGATTGGTGTGAGGGAAAAAAAAACAGCACCCAAAGGAAATTACCTAAGACAGTCAGATTCTAAGATCTGACTTGGGAAACAGCATCTCTTCTGAACTAGGTATACTCTTACATATTCTTTGCCCATCATAAAAAGAATTGCATATGTCGGCAGAAAAAATATGAGTGCATTTAACTGAAAGAGAATTATGGCCATAAAATGCTTTGAACCATGCAATATTTATAAAACTCAATCCAAAAAATGGGTAAAGGATGTGCCCCCTATGTGTAGAGTGAGTACTGATGTGACAGACCATACACAGTGAGTCAATTATATGCAAGACCAATGCTACTGGGACTTGACATCCACACAGGGATAGAATGAGGATCATGCTATCAGTATGTTGACTACAATCCAAAACTCAGGTCACCAGGAACTGACATCCATGGGGGGATAGGAAAGAGTATTGTACTAATGGCAAGATATCTACAATCCAAATATCAACCATCTGGTATGGGGCAGAAAGAGGATCATACCATCTTCACCATAAGTTCATGAAACCAGAGGGAATCTAGTACCCCTGACTCATGAATGTGGCATACGTGAATATGATAAATTGACACATCGATCCAGGAGCCCAACATCTAATATAAAAAAAAAGTGTCTATATAATGTAAACCATCTCCACCAAAAGTGAAATTGACAGGAACTACCAGAAGCACATTAACACCCTAAGAGTAACAAACATTGAGGAACAGCAGCAGGGAAAGAACTGTAACAATTTAGAATTACTTCCTCTGTGACCCACAACACTGATAGTGTATAAATGAGGGAAGAATATATCCATTTGTAATAGATGTGTGAGGACTTAACACTAATTAGTTCAGTTCTAAATTGAAAACCCAGAACATTGAAAACTAACCTCCATATCAGGGTAGGATGAGGAATCCCCATCAAAAGGGTGAACTGCAATTTTGATATCTCATTTCCATTGATTCTTATGTTTCATACTGGAAGATATCATGTCATCTACAACAGCAGAACACCATCACCCTACACTCAAATGAATGGTTTTGTAATCATTTTTACATTTTGTTTATATTTCATTAACCCATTTAGAAGGATGCCTCCATGGCCCACCTCTGCAGTGGCTTGGAACTACAAAGTGGTAAGGACTCTCAAACTCCACAAGAAGGAAAGGGGGATGAAACATTGTGAAGAGTACAGAGAAACAATAACACATGAAACAGTGTAATGGGTGAACATGAAACCCTATTTTTAAAAGAAAACCAGACCATTTTATTCAATACAACAAGGCAGGGATGGGCAGCTATCCCTTTTTGCTTTAACCATGTTATAAGTGCATGGGTATGGTCCTGGAAGAGCAAACTTATGAATTAATACTATTGCAAGGATAAACCTACAAGAAATCTTGTGGAACACTCTATCTCTGCAGTGGAATTATTATATGGAAATTGACATGGCTTGTCAGTGCAGATTTGAGCAGTTAAGCAATACCTGATGAAACACCACTTGTCACAGAGAAGGATTCAAACCACAAACATTAAAAAAAGGGAAAAGGACTCCTGAAAATAAAAATAATAAAATTATTATCCAGTCAGTCTCAATGAATCCTGAGAGGAAAGCTTCCACCCAAGAGCATGTTAGTGACAAACAAATGCTCTGAATACCAAAGAGCAGAGCATGGAACAGAGAAACCACCCCATGGAAAATGAACTGAAGGAAGGGTGACAAGTGATAAAATATTGGGATATACTCTGTCATTTTTAAACCTGGAGAAAAATCCCACTTAAGGGTGAGAAAGATGATGAACATGTGAAACAGTTTGTAAAGAGAAAAAATCTTGTACAACCTTGGAAAAACACAGGTTGGAAGCAGGATCTCAAGCCAAAGTCCTTGGTGATGAATGAGGTCCAGCATCTTTGAGGCCAAGTTCTTGGCAGAGTCATAGACAAGTGATCCATAGTCGAGTTTCAATCGAATAAGAGCACAATATATCTTTAGCATAGAACACTGATCTGCTCCTAAAGTGGAGGAAAGAGGACATGAGCAATGTTCAGTGCTCTTGTACACCCATAGCTGCTTAATGTGTGGTATAAAGGTCAGCTTAAGGTCAAAGATAAGCCCCAAGAACTTAGTCTCAGGGACCACAGGAAGCACAACTTCACCAATATGGAGTTCAGAATCAGAATGAATACCATGTTGGTGGCAAAAGTGCATGCAAACAGTTTTAGAGAGAGAGAAGTTAAAGTCATTTGCTGTGGTCCACTTCAGTAAATGACTGAGGGCAGTGTGTAATTGCTTCTCAATATACCTCATGTTTGATGACTGATTTGAATTGTGAAAGTCGTCGAGACAGAGGCAGTTTGCAGCAGTAAGAGGGAGTTGTTCAGTGATGGCATTAATATACTGAAAAGTGTGACACTCAAAACACAGCCCTGAGAGACTCCAAGTTCCTTTATATAAAAAATGGGAAAGTGTTGAAACCAAAGGAACTTAGAATCTCCTGTCCACTAAAAAATATTTAATAAAAATGGGCAAATGGCCATGTAACCCAAAAATATGGAGGTTTCACAAAATGCCACACCTCCATGTTGTATCATAAGCTTTCTCAATGTCAAAGAATATTGATACAAGATGTTGTCATTTGAGAAAGGCTTCTCTGATCAATGTTTCAAGTCAAATCAGGTGGTCCATGGTGGACAGCTGTCATTGGAACTCACACTGGGTGGGTGAGAGAAGGTTGTTTGAGTCGAGGAACCAAACCAAACAAGCATTAACCATCCTCTCTGAGGTCTTACAAAGACAGCTTGACAAAGCAATAGGATGGTAGTTTGAAAGAATCTTGGGATCCTTTCCAGGCTAAGAGAAAGGTATAACAATTGCCTGGCACCAGCAATCAGGAAAAATTTTCTCCTCACAGATCCAGTTAAAAAAAATCAGAAGAATAGCAAGAGAACGAGAAGATAGATGGTGCAGCATTTCACAGTGTACATCATCAGGTCCAACCGATTTACTGCCAGACTGATTAAGGGCCAGTTTGAGTTCCACCAGTGTAATGGGACAATTACAGTCATAGAGACAATCAGCTCGTAAGAAAGAGGTGATCACTCTACCTGAGTCTTGATGGGTAAGAAGGTGAAGGAAGAAGCAGAAGTGCTAGATGTCTGGCAAAAGCTTTCACCTAGAGTATTGATGATGCTCCGGATATCAGCTATTTCCTGGCCATCAGAGAGCAAGATCGTGAGGGGGACAGAATTATATTGCCCACTGACCTTTTGAATCTTGTCCCATATAACTTTGGAACTGGTGGTAGAAGATATGCCTGTTGTGAACTTAATCCAAAAATCTTTCTGGCTTTGATGTCTTACTCAAAGAGTATGGGCACGGGCCTGCTGGAAAGTGATGTGGTGTGAGAGTGTGAGATACCTACAAAAGTATCCCAGGCCCATTTTTGAGCCTTCTGTGCCATGTGGCAGGCAGGATTCCACCACAGACGAGAATATCATGGAAAATGTGTCAAGGTTTTAGGAATACACTGAGCAGCTGCCTGTATAATATAGTCAGTTTCTGCTGCCACACAGTCATCTACTGATGACTTATAGATGATGGCAGAATCAAGTGAAAGAGGGTCAGTGTGCTTGATCAGGCTTCCACCGGGGCTTGCAGGTTGGGTGGTATTGACCACGGCCAGTCTCTCTCAAAATTATAGGAAAATGATCACTGTCTCACAGATTACTGTTGACCTTCAATGAAAAGTGGGAGAACAATAGTGAAGGGGAGCAAACTGAGATCAATAGCAGTAAAGGACTGACTAGGTGCATGACAATAAATATAAGAACCATTATTGAAAAGAGAAAGTTTGTGATCAGAGAGCATATGCTCTATGGAGCAACCCTCCCATCATTATCAGCACTTTCCCAGAGGGGATGATGTCCATTAAAGTCCCCCAGGATTAAAAAGGGAGATGGCAGCTGTTCAATGAAAGCATCAAGGTCTGTTTGATCATATGTCTCTCCAGGCAGCAGGTAGATTTAACAAACAATGATTGTATGACCCAAGGAAAAACAGATGGCTATGGTCTCCAATGGTGTGTCCAGTGGCAAAGACAGGGTGGGCACATGGTAATCAACCAACAGTGCCACACCTCCATGCACTCGTCCATCACACAGCCTGTCATTTCTGTATAAAGAAAACTGCTGAAAGATGACTGTATCAGCAGGTTTCAGAAATGTTTTCTGTAAGGAAAGACATACAGGATAGTAGGAAGCAATCAGTGCTTTAATGTCATACAGATTAGAACACAAACCTCGACAGTTCCATCGTATCAAGATGGCCATTCTTATTTATGTGTAGGTGAATTGGGTGGAGAACCCTTCTATTTACGGCTACGTCTTTTTTCTTTACTGTCTTTATTCGAGGGAGGTCTGTCGACCTTATGTACTTTTCCCCCAGATCGATTGGGCAGGTCTTTGCTGTTGGAAGAGGATTCCAGCGACTGACGATGTGAACAAAAGATCATTTTTTGTATCTTGGGATGGGAGAAGAAGATTTATCCAAGGAAATGCCTGTACCCAAAACCAAAGGAAGTGGATCTTGGGATTTGCCAGAATGTACATTAGGGACAGAGATGGGTGTTAAAGTTCATTCATTAACTTTTTTAACAATGGAGGTCAAATGACTTTTCATTTGTTTTGAGAATGATTCTTTTGGAGACGCAGGGATCTGTCTACACTCCCACTGTAGTTGTGGAACGAAGTGAAGCAGCATACGTCCGAGATGAAGTGGTGGACAGCAACTTTCTAGCCTCAGGGTAAGTAATGTTATGAATTGTTTTCAAATGCTGCACCTCTTTTTCTTCCAACCATTTAGGGCAAGAACAAAAGTAGGACAGGCGAGAGCCATTGCAGTTGATGCAACGAGGGTCCGTTTCACACTCATCATGTCATTGCAACAATGAGCACACATTAAGTAAACCACGACATGATGTCTTTGAGTGACTGAACCGCTGATACTGGAAACATTGGAGAGGGTTTGGAATGTATGGCCGTACCCTGCAATTAAGATAACCTGCCTCGATGTGGCAGGTGGACATGGTGATGTAAATGTCAGAACGAGGATACTGGTTGGCATCGTAATTCTATCTTTGTGAGTGGAGATAGCCTCATTGCAGAAACTCCTTTAGTAGAGAAACCAGCGAGAACCTCTGACTCTGAGATGTTTTTCAAATCCCTTTCAACGAAACTCCTTGTGATGATTTCAAAGTAGCATGAGGTGTAACCTCAATAGGTATATCCCTAATTGCCTTTGAATGTAAGAGGTGTTCACTGTGTTGAGATGTGGATGTATCCACCAATACGTCACCAGAGCAAAGCTTCTTTACTGACTTTGAGAGCCAGCAAATCCCTCTTGTCCCTTCTGAATGAAAAAGGGAGACAACTGCCCTAAGGTTTGTCTGAAAGAAAATGTATTATAAGAAAATGAGGTACAACAGGTGTTACAGATGTTGAAGATTACTGCTCAGAATCTTCAAGACATAGTTGTTTACCTATGGACTGTTTTTTCACTATTTTATTTAAGTTTTTATTTGGAGAATTCATAATAATAAAAAATATATTTCGGTACCCACTGACCCCACCCACCTGCAAGGGAATGCACTACAATGCCAAATAAGGATTCTGCAGCAATGCCAGGATTTTGTGAGCACCATACCCAAACACCAGCATCAGATACAATGTCCACAACACCTGTTGAAAACATCCAACACTGGTACTTGGTTGACCCTAGCCCAAGTGGACCAGCTGATTGACCCACCCCAAGGCCACCTGTTTAGAGGAATTTAAGGCCAAAATGGTGTGTTAGGGTTGGACCCCTCAGCGACCAGGATCCTATCCCCCCCCCTTCATGGGTTATCACGCACAGCAAACAATGAGGGGCCCAAAATGGGAACAGAAGCCTCAAAATTCATTGTAGAAATATCCAAGTCAAACAACTATTTGTTTTAAAATAGGCAAGTTAGAAAAAACTGGGAAATTAAGTTAGATTGAAATATTTCTTCAGTGTAAAGAAAAATAATAATGAAGAAATCCCATTTTGGCAATAAAACTATTAACATCATAATTCAGTCAAAGAGCACAAAAAGAAAGAACATCTGAACACAAGTATTTACAAATCAGAAGTGATAATTCAGTAGAGTTGAACAGGGGGAGCCACATGCACCCCTAAAAATAAGTCATATTTTCATTGGTTGAGAGTTGATGAATGCATATACATACAGGGCAGCACTGAATGATAATAGATATTTATTTAAGAGAAGGTAATGTACCATAAATGTATTTTCATCATCATATAAGGCCAAAGTTACACCACTGTGGTTGTTCAAGAGAGCTTATATTTAGTCAAATTACTAAATGATCCCTACTCTGAGAAACAGGTCACACCCAAGTGAAGAAATAATGCTGAAATTTGAATAGAGCTACTATTAAATTCACCTCAAATATATAATGAAAATGATAAGTGAGAAAATTACTCTAAAAATGGTTAGATGGTATGACTGTGTAAAAGAAATTCTGTTGACCAACTGTGTGAAATTACACAGATTTTGGTTCTCTCTCTCTCTCTCTTTTTATTATATGGATCGTTATCCCATTACTTTGCTGTCCTTGTTTATTTCATTAATCTGCAAACAAATATTTTCAAACCGCCTATAAATCAGATGTAATACCAACTTTTTCATTATAATCTTATCTACATAAACAAAACTTTTTTTAACTAGTTTCAGTAAAGAATATCTCTTTTCCTTATCAAGGTGAGCTGTACAGTAACCAAAATTTTAAAAATTACCATTAACGTCTCATACATGGAAAAATGTAATAAGTAAGGTTACATACTGTAGAAAATTTTAAAATACAATTAACCAGTCTTAATTATATTCTGTATTACTGTGGTAGGTGTTTTAAACTATCATCTTTATATTACTATAGTTTCTAATTTCTGTCAAATTACAGTTGGTATGTAATAAATGAGAATATTTGAAATTCAAATTATTTTTTGTTTCAGTTAAAAATAAAAATGACCCTGTTTTTTCATATTGTTTGATCCCTGAGAATCAAGAAATGCAAGTACTAGTGCAAATACTAAAAACTAGAAATCTTCCACACAGGCCTTCCTGATGTGAGCTTTCCCAGTGAAACTCAATATTCATAATACACAAGTTTTTTTAATACAGACTCACCTGAAGCTAGCCGTTCCAGAAGGAAGTGAGCAGGCGAATTTTCTTCGTCCAAGGTCATAGCAGATATCAGGGGTGTTACAGACTGCCCTGTCCCAGTTTTTTCCCCTTCACAAAGCTGAACTGAGCTGGATGAACCTGTCACTACATATGTGATTGGAATATTACTAGTTACAGGAGTTGTTCCTGTAGAGGAGTTGCTGACCACTGATAACACTGCCTGCTCACTGATGAGATTCAGTGCTTGACTGTTTTCTATTTGAGTCACTTGTTTATCTGGATCTTTTCCCATGCATTCAGCATCAGATTTCAAATGTGTGTCCATTATCTGCTGTTTAATGCTGTGAGTACAGAATTTTGTTCTGCAAATTAGAAATAAAATTAAAGCTTAAAATATGCATCATTGTTTTAACCAAATAACTCTGAGAACAAATAAATCAAATTCACAAAAATGTAACAACAATAAAACAACTACAAAAAACAAGTAGGTATATGTAATTTACAGGGTGTTCAAAAAGTCTAGAACCAAAGGTAATTTGCTGCTTTTCAGTTCAAATATGTTGCAGATCACTGTGCTATGAAAAAAAGTTAAGTTATTCCTTCTCTCAGCCCATAAACAGCAAGCATGTTGTAGGTAACCTGAGGATGGCTGCCATTTAAGGGTTACTCCAAACTTATTTCACATCATAAGAACAGAGTGCAGAACAGATTCTACAAAATTCAATGAAGTGCCCATAGTTCCAGACTTTTCAGACACCCTCTATATTTAGTTTAAAAATCTATTTATACCAAAGATGAGATTTGTAGTTATGAAAAAAAGCTATACAATGAATTAACTGTGCTCTGCCCACCATGGGTATCAAAGCCCAGTTTCTGGTGTTGTAAGCCCACAAACATACTGCTGTGCCACTAGGAGGCTAATAACAAGGAAATGGTGCCCTTATAAACAAAACAACAAATGTATTCATCCCATTTCAGGAAGCAATTGTTACTGAATCAAATAAGCATAAGTACAGTACTTTGACAAAGTATGTGTGTGTATAAACTAAAAGGAACTGTCATAAACTAAACAGTTTTCTGTTTAAGCAACTTCTTCTAGGATTAAAACTGATTAACTAAGACTAATAAAAGTTAATACATACAACTAATGAAAGGGTCTAAAGAATAAAAACTTTTATAAATACAAAGAGTTAAAGCTTCTGATGACAAAGAAAATTTAATCAACATTTTGACCATATAAACCTTAAGAGAAGAAAAATGATGTATTATTCAAGAATAAACAGGAAATTCACTACATGACTGGAAAAAAATAAAGTGTTTGATGAATGATACAAAGTGTCGAAAAGAAATAAGAGTGGGTATGAGTAACAGACAAAGAAAAACCAAGAAATGCAATAAAATCTACACCAATCTTCAATAAATTTAAGTTTAGTACTTAATTCTGGATTGATAATTGTTAATCATGTCTTCTTTTACCACCTTTTGATGTCACTCATTGATGAACTCTCTCATATTCAGGACATTCCAGTTGAAAAGAATTTTTTCTAACATCAAAATTAATAAAATGGGGGATACATTTATCTAGAAAAACCTGACAGTAAGTGAAAAATAGTATCCACCTTTACTAAAGAAATCAATGAGTATCTGAAGGTTTTTACTAGCTGGAAGACTTGAATAGAGGAAGGGTGGTATTAAAAAACAATTGAGGTACCTATGTGCCCTGAGGACTGATACATTCTGAGAACAACTTTAATAACATACTTTAGCTTTCTCCCTCAGTACTAAATGTCAGCATATGAAAAATAATTATAAGTGAGATATTTATCAAAAAATGACAGATTATGTGAGAAAAGGAAATAGCCATAATATCAATAATATTTTGAGATAAACAATAAGGTGTTCCTAAACACTTTACCAGGGGTTAAACAGAGGTTGTATAAATGGTCATTCTATAACAAGACATTAAGTTATAACAAATTTGGAATAAAATGTTTCAGGCAGGAAGAGAATTAACTAAAGTTTTAACCACATCTGGTCAAGATGCAAAATTTGTTCAATGAATGATGACCCAGACTTTTATTGAACTTATTGTTCAAAAGCTATTTGTCATAGAGACATGTAATTTTATTGGAAATTTCATAAGAATTCCAAAAACTGAATAGGTAAAATGTTTTGAAAAAATAACCAAGCAGTTGCTGCTTAACTAAGTTTCAACATTTGGTCTGAGGGTAAAGTCTCAACAATGAACATCTAAAAGAACTTTCATCACCTACTGATAACAAGAGAGAGAGAGATAATTTTAACTTTCTTTGTGAAATCAAATCAGTATCCTTTGATCCACATATATCTGAATAATATTTAAATGAGAATGACTTGTAAAATAACTGAAAATATATATAACCCTTTCACTCTTTTTGAGAGCTTAAATCAAGAAATCTGTTGCCTTTTGTGAAAGGATAAATCTCAGTGGTGGAGAGAAAAGACTTGAAGTTGAGAATGAATGTGTGTAGAGCCTTTGTGTCCTTCATAAGCAATACCAACTTGAACTTAAGCTCTACCTGTAGATTGTCAGTAACTCTGCTGGTCTGTTGTTAAGGTGCAAAGATGAAAGTTATGCTGGATAGAGCTGTCTTGCAAGATAAAAATATAACATGCAAGGTTAAAATCTGGCATTAATGGTAAGTACAAGCTCATATTTTTTTAGTCTTCCTCTCGATTATTCCTCTATATCATAACAAATGTTCATGTCATTAAATATTGAACATAAAACATTCCATTCACTCTTAGAAGCCTATTTTGAGGTAGCACAGGTTGGTGAACTTGCACCAATTTATGCTTGAATGAATTGTAGTAACAATTTTTTCTCATAAAGGACTATTTTTCCTTCAGTTGGAGAAGTATGGACTGGAGAGGGGAAACAACTCTTTATGAAGGAAGTTAAGAGTATAAAACAAAATGCTTTTTGACACAAGGAAAGACAAAATCTTTATCAGATATGTTAGCCAAGTAGTTTCAATAAGAAAGTTACCATCAAAACTTTGTAAGCTACTCTGATTAGTAGCTACAATGTTAGCTTGACTTATATCAACACTGAATTCACAACTTATGATGGTGGTAACTGTTAGCTGTAATACCTAATAACAATTTTATCTTTCATTAACCATAAAATAATTTTTTATTTTTACTCTTAGATGTAGAAATTTAGAGAGTGAAGTGTTACTTGACAAAAACTACAAATAGGTAGATTTCTGAACTAAATTCCAACAGTAACTTGCACTCAAAGCCTGAAAATATCCTCAAGTAGGTAGGTCACTATATTCTTCAGAAAACTTCTTTCCAAATGAAGAGAACAACACTAACAAGTAAGAAGCAATTATTATGCCTTATTGACCTAGTACTGGACTAACCAACCCTAATTATTTTCAGCCATATTTGTTTGTTGATTGCTACCATAAACACTTGTAATACAACTGGCTTTAAGTGTACCTAACATTATGCAATTTGAACTATATTTTGGATTTTATTCAAAGCTCACATAACACAAAAAAATGGCACTAATAACCTAACTTCCATAAGAAAAAACTATGGTTCTTTATACATGGATCTATCTAAGCACTCAGTACACTACCAATTAGAATTGCTAAAGACAGGAATAGCTTTATTAACAGCAAAATGAAGATATTTATTCAGATTTGGTCAGACATTAATTGCTAACTGTAAACTGGAACAATCAATATGAAAAAGGTTGTAGGATTTACCTTTACCAAAAAAATATCATATTGGTTTATTTTTTTTAGTTAGTTCTAACTTTGTCTCCTTTATTCTTGTATAAACTTCCTTGATTTGACAACCTATGTAAAATTAACACCAATCTCATAAAAATGTCTCTGCCAACAACTCATAGTAGGATTCAAAAAGAAAAAAAAGCTTCCACTAGAAGGCAAGACAAACAGACAGACAAAAGAGGATACAAAGTCCAACTAAATAGTCTCCCCTTCCACCAACACTGTAAGTGAACAAAGAAAAGCCTCCAAATCTCACAAATCCAAGTTATTAATTGAACAAAAGGAGAAGGAAGTGGATCCAAATTACACTTGAGGAGCCAACTTAGTAAAGCAAAGTGTCAAAACACAGAATTTAAATTCTCCCCAAGATAAAGAAAAAAACAACAAAAACAAAACTTCAGAAGCTCAAGGAAAAAAAACACCCCAGGCCAAATGAGTGTCTCCATCTATTAGCAAACACAAACAGCTTCAGCTGAGGTACCCTCCCCTTAAATAACAGAGACACTAGATAACAAAGGAGAAACAAAATATCACATCTGATTTATTTTTTGAAATTATAACTATACTAAAATCCACAAGGCTATGTGAAAACCCCAATTCCTAACAATATAACTTATAAACACTTCATCAGAGAAAATACTGACCAATGCTTTGTCGAGAAAAAGTGATTATAATATCAAAGTGAGATGCTTATATGCAGTACCAGGATAGATGGCACTTTGGTGAAGGTAGAGAAATTTGCAAATTAGATATTGCCAAGGGTATTTAAGTGGGGTATGAAAGACTGGAGTAAGTAAGAACAATGTTTAGATCAGTGGTTCTTAACCTTTTTCAGTGTTTGTCAAATTAGATTTCGCACCCTCTGAACTTAAATATAAAAAAGCTAAATGTAAAAGCTACTCTTATGTAAAAATATAGATTTGCTTTAATTAGAACAGCTAGATTGTGCAGTGTTTAGATGAACAAAGCCAATGTTGAAGAACAGCTAGATTGTCAGTGGATGGTAAGTGTGTTGTGGAATTAGTTTCAAGCAAAAAATGTTAGAGATAGTAACATTAGTCAACATATACATTAACTGCATGAGCTATTGATACGGAAATGCAAGCATACTTCTAATACTGTGAAGAATGGTTTGATTTATAAGAACCTTAACAAGCTTAATGTTGAAGCATTAAAAACTAAATTACTTTGCACAGGTATTATGATTATGACTTGCATATTTCTGTGGAGAATGAATACATTACTAAGCATTTTTTTACTGGTAGAGGTTTGTGACAGTAACTTTCTTAAAGGTAATAAGAATAATCTTTGTATATCTAAAAACAAGGCTGTTCTTACACTACACATTTCTCAGAATTGTTCCTGTAGAACCTTTTGTCATGTGACATGCATGCCTACATGTTTAATAATGTGAAAGATTACAAATGTATTTATATTGATTGCCTGGAAGAGAGAAAAGGATTATATTGAAATTGATGAAAGCTATAAAATATTTGATATTCACAAAATAAAACTTAGAAATGAAAAAGATAAAAAGATGCATTACATATGCAAACATACATCAGGACAACAATACTGTAAAAGAAAAATGAAACTTGGAGGTAGGTAAACCAAGATAGGCAGAACTATAAATAAATAAACTGAACAGTATAAAAATACAGCTATACCAATAATAAGAGAAAATGTTCTTCTCACGTATATGGATATACTTCTAGTGTCTGATTAAGTCCTAACAGCATCCTAATCCAAAAGCTCACTAAGTCCAAATTCTGAACAATAATTTTTTACATATATAGTTGGTAACATACACTTGAGTTTATTGTACAGTGACACCTTAAATTTTTCTTATTTTTAATAGTTTGTATATGTAACTTGCTTTAAATTAAAGATCCTAAATTATGCATGTACAAATTCAAAACTAGCACCAGGGTGCATAAAAACAAGTTAACTTCAACTATAACTCGCTAATTTTACGAACAATTTCGTTACCAATTCTCATTAAATACAGTCATTTTGGTATATTTCATTTCCTTTCTCCTTCTTCTTTAAGAATAAGATAGCTTAATCATATAGTAAATTGGGAAATCAGATAATGGCACAACATTCACAAGATTCTGATAAAGAAAAAAATGTTTCACTCAATTAGCTTAGTGATATTTTAAGATACTATAAGATTATAGTATATTATAGTATACTATAAGATTATAATAATAATCTTATAGGATCTTGACTACTACACGTACCTTTGGTTTCACTTGCATTTAATTTTCAATTGAAGTTACTCCATCACTTGAAAACCTGTTTTTCAGGTTTATCCTATTTGCTTTTGTTTCTGTTATTACTGTACATGCAATTTTACATTTTGTTGTGGACATAAGTACATTAGTTTTACTAATAATTTGAAGATACAGTTCTTTCTTTAGTTAACTTAGTTTAATGTTTTCTTTACTTAAACTAACAGTACAATCTTTCTATCATCTAAGTTCTTTACTTATTGTAAAACTTAAAGAATTACTGTGTTCTCATTTAGACTTTTTTCATAACATGTAATCTGAAATTTTGACCCTTGCTAAAACACTGACCAAATGCTACATTTATTTTTGTAATTATAATGTATCCTTGTTTCTAAGAGACTTCATACAGTTTTATAATCACAAATGTTCTGTGTATTCTAGGATTACATTTTCATCAAGTTACTTGATCTTAATATCTTGCATCCTCAAGCTAATCTTTCACTTGAAATACTGAAAATATAGTTTTTCACAATAATTTACCACTAAATAGTCAAACATTTATTATAAATATATAACTAATACTATAAATGTTATTATTAAGGAAACCAACTTGCCACTAAATTCATTCTCATGTTACTTAGGCTGTCACATATTTGAAAAAGTTGCCAAAAACATAAAAGTAACCCTACTTCCACACTACAACTCAATAACAACAGATTTTCTTTACAACGAATAATCTTTTCTTCCAAATAGGCACAAATGTTGATTACAGCTGAGCCCTAGATGATGCTCAATCCTCAGTTATTAGAGGTGTTTTGCATTTGTTTATTACTCCAGCTTCATCTAAATCTTAAACATTTCCACAACAATTTGGGTCTTTGTTGTCTTTTTTCTGTTCCATTAATAAAAGGGACATATTAAAGCTTTTTTTTCTTTTAATTAATAAAATAAATCTAAAGGTATAAATACTTTGTGGTAGACAACAAGATATGTTAAATCCTCTAGATGGGTGTGTTCGTGGTTTTGTGCAACCTTATATTTTAAATTAATTTAGCTTGACCACTGTTGCACTGACCTCAAATTTCATAAACAAAATTTTATTCAAGTTATTCCTATAATATTTTATTAACATAAGGCCATGGAGCATTAAATTACTTGCACGAGTTGTCTCTCACAAAATGTACATGAAGTGAAGGTTTTACTTACAAATAATAAAATTAAAAAATACTTCGTGAAAAGCTATATGCTGTCAAGCAATTTACCCATCAGTTATCACTTATATGTTCTTAACAGCAAACGTAATTAAAGAACAGATATAAAATATTTTATTTGAGAATTATAAATGACTTAAGTTAATTCACATCTCGGCTATTTCTGTATTTCCTTTAAATCAAGTAATTAACTGTGCAATATCGTTGTATGGGACTAAACGTTACATTTTATACTAAATAGCAAATTATATTTAAAATAGTGAAATACTGTTACCAGTGTTAAGTTTTGAGTTATTATAATTTGTAGTATTTATTAGTACGCTTGTGTTAAACAATCACATCGTCTTTTTGAGATGATTTGACCAATTACAGCAGTAGCGATTTAAGAGCACGTGGTGTGGTCAATGAGAAAAGGGTCGAGGTTAACAATAACACTAGTCAAGATATCGAAGAACCATGGTGTGAGGCTAAGAAGCATTATTCGCCATGTTGCTTCCTTGTCGACGTATTTATTCTAAATACGCTATAACTGACTTTTGCACTATGAAAAACATTTTTGTTGAAGGCAGTGCAACAACGAAACCATTAAACGCCCATTTCTGATAGTATTTTTTTTAAAGTCTGTGATGCTCAAATAAAGTTCTTTAAAATTTACTTTACCTGGTCAATACGTTCACTATGCAATCTCGTCCTCCTTTCCAGACGCCATCATCACCTTCTTCCTGGCTAAGTAATGTCTCTTTGTGATTGGTAGTTCTTTGATCCAATGGAACACCCCAGGAAATCATGAGCAATGTTGGATTTGGCCGCTTAGAGCGGCAAATTATTATTTAAACTCATTCTTTATAGGTGTCGTTCCGGACCAGTATTTGTCACAGTCTAGTATTAAGGTTGTGTTTGTAATTGGATAATAACAGCGTGAAAAATCATACAATAATTACTAAGGAATACTTCAATTTTGAAAAAAAACATTTTATGCCTACATAGCACTAGAATGGGATGGATCAAACGACATAAATATAACACTGCACAATAAAACGATATGTTAGACATCGTAAATGTTATTAATAAATAAAATTAACATGATAACTTCCAAACATTTTTGGATTCATTAGCTCATGAGAACTCATTACAAATTTTCGTATGGCCTTTGTTCTATCACTATTAAAGGTGTACAGTATGATAATGTTAGCTTTAACAAACAGATTGGAAAATATCATGGCGAAAAGAAGTTTCTTAATTGTAGTAATTCCGTTCCTCGTTTATTGGGTCTTAATAAACTCCTGTTTTGCTTTTCATTTTAAGTGATACAAAGTTAAACTTACAATAAGTTAAATTAGTCTGAAACAATGTCCTGTTTCATGCACCTATATAAGGATGGAGTGTGTAAAGTCACTATTTATAAGTTTGTTTCTGTTCTAGTATGTAAAATATATTTGAAAGGTGAATTGTTAATCTATATTGAAAACAATATGATATTTTTTACACTGCTTCAATATAATCTACTTGAAATAACTTAAACTACTTAACTGTTTGAAGATATTATACAATATCTTAACTCTTTTGTTAACTAGTAAATACAAATTTATATTCACAAAATAATGCTCGCGCAATTGCAGTTACCTGTTTGAATTAAATTCTGTCAAGTGCGGAAAAATATGAATTAATGACACATTTAAAAAAAAAATTTCTTTTATATTAAAGGTAATTATTTATTAATTATATCCATTTTTACTGCAAAACTACTAATTCATCTTCTAATTCCCTCCAAAAAAAACAACAACAACAACAACAGATATCTTAAACTTTTAGTATACGTTTTTTGTTCTCTTTTTTTTTCATCGAATTTTGACACAACCATCTAGAAGGTTAACTCTCATTTTACCTATTTTGCAGTAATTTCGCCAGTCCAAACTGATATATCGAATGCCACTTATGTATTGAATCAGTTGTTTGGCATTTATGCCCAAACGTTTAGTGGAATTTATGAGTGACTGATATATGAACATACAGCTATAATACTGACTTTACTAATTAAATGGGAGTAAATTAATTTTACATTATGCACGAATCACGAACTGTATGTAACTACATAAAATGTGGTCATGCCACAGAAAATAGAGCTGGTGAAAGCTTAGAGTGAGAAGAATTTAATTATTTATCTTACTTTTGTTTATCTTTCTTTGTGTTCTGGTTATCAGTCAAAAATCTGCTTAAGTGACAAGTTCGCTTTTACATATGTATATATTTTCTATCATCAATTCATGGGAATGACTTGTGAAGGTAAGTATACCAATTTTAATTTTTCCATCACTATTATAAGCTGTAGATTCTGAAAAAAATAAAAGTAAGGGTAGAGATAAATTTTGACTTAAACGAAATTGCATAAGAGAATAAAAATTTCCGTTTTCATTTTGCTATAGAAATTAGTTACAATTTTATTTTATTACAAGTTACAGATTTTATACTATGGAAATTTGTTATTTTTAGAACAGGCACGACGTTTCAATCACTGGTGCGGTCATTGATTCTTAAGTACATTAGATTTAACGGTACAGAAAGCTTAAGATTGTTGAATATTGATTTAAATTCGAAAACCTTCTTTACCTTTAAAGCACGTTTACTTGAGAATGATTCTATCTAAAATTCAAACGCCGTACTTGTTATAATAAATAATATTGTTTAATCTGTAATAAAATAATACTTGATCTGTAAGCAAAATCAAAATTAAACAAAAGATTGTTCCGTGTTTTCATTAATTTGTAAATCATTTGGCCTATACGTTTCATTACAACAGTTTGTTTATGTTTTTGCTTCAAAACTGGTCTTATTCAAAAACCATAATAATCGCTGTAAAGTAAACTGAAAAAAGAGAGTAAAGTACACTTTATCTCATGCTGCAACTCAATTTATAATAACTAAAAAAAAACTAGTTAAAATTACAACTTATTCCATCTTGAAGACCCGATGAACTGCAGAAGAAAAAAGCAGTATTTTTTGTAATTGTTTCAAAACTGAGCCACTTTTTCTGTGATGCATCTATTTTCATGATACCATTACTGAAAAAAACCACAGAAAAAGTGTTTATTCCTAATGCGTTTTGTAGCAGATATGACATCTTCAATAGTCTGGTTCTGTACTTCAATACTTATTCAATATAGAAGTCGTGGCAGTTGTTGCATTGTATTTTATAAATAATATTGGTGTTAGGTTTGCCAGTGTAGTTTTTACATAGTATGGACTTTAGTTTTGTACCTGGTTTTTGAATAAATTTGGTATACTGGAATGTCGTGTTTTCTTACAAGTTTCTTTCCAAATGTTGGTCATATTTTCGCAGATATCGGGAAATATATAGTATGCAGCAGTGCAAAGTTTTGCAGTTTGTTGTTTCGTGGGAGTTATTATTGTTTGCCTGCTGTCGAACGTGTTGTTAGTCTAAGTGCGTGCGTGTAATATTTCAACTGTTTTTGGAGGAAATTTGTTGATAAAGTGTTGTTTTATTTTGTTGATTTCATCATTAATTTTATCGGGTGAACATAGTTTTGTGGCTGTGTTTATTTGGTTTCTTAACATGTTGAGTTTTTGTTTAGTTTCATGTGCTAAGTCTAGTATGGGTGATTTTTCTGTGGATTTCTGTTTTGAATTGTGTATCGGTTCTTATGATGTTGAGAAATGTTATTTGGTTAGTTTTTTCGTGCTCACGGGTGAACTTAATGTTGGGGTGTATAGAGTTAACGCGGTTGAAAAACTAAGTGTGTGCTCTGTAAATGTGAATCCAGCAATTGTATCGTCAACATATCTGTACCAGTATAGTGGTGGATGTAAAGCTGAACTGATCGCTTGAGATTCAATCTGTGTCATGAAAATGTTGGCTATAACTAGTGACACGGGATTGCCCATATTTAAGTCATTTATTTGTAGGTAGTTTTGGTCATTGAACATAAAGTTACTTCTGGAGGTATTGAATTCTATAAAGGTTGCTAATTGGTTGCTAGGGGTGTGTATCAATGAACTGGGGTCTTAGATATAAAATTCTTAAGCTATCTCGCGGGCTTTGGTAGTTGAGACTTCTGTGAAGAGGGAGATTACTTCAAAACTGGTCCTTAAGGCTTTATGGTTTAGTTGGTCAAGAATACATTTAAAACTGAAAGAGTTTTTGAAAAAGGATCCGGCTGATGTTACATATTTAGAAAATGCTCGCGCTATGTATTTACCAAGGTTGTAGTTGAATGATTCATCGGTCGACATTATGGGTCGTAGTAGACAATCAGGTTTGTGAGTGCCGTTTCGTTGTGGCGTGCGTGAGTCGGTAAGAATGAAAGATTATCTGAGATTGTTGTTTTTTATTTGTAGTAGTATTTTATTTAGTTGGTTTTCATGCGTTTTGTTGGATTAGTGTGTATTGGTTTAAATTTGTTCGTATCTGATAAGATGCTATTCGTTTTTTGAATGTACTCATTTGTGTTCATTATAACTATAGCATTACTTTAATCTGCTTTTAGAATTTTGATGTTTAACTATCTTTTTGTGTGAGATTTTTAGTTTTCTTTTCTGTGAAATTATGTTGATGGCTTTGCGTAAAAATTCTCTACAAAAGTTGTTTAAGATACTGTTTTGACGTCTTTCAGGGAAATAGATGTTTTCAGATCTACATGGATGGTGTGCTGTTCATTTATCATTGAAATTTATCGTCAGCAAGTTACTTACACCTACTTAAAGAATCCCAGCCATTATAAAACTAACACAGTTACAATAGATTCCAGCAGATTGTTATTGTTTTATTAGTGAAAAGCTGCACACTGGGCTACCTGTACTGTCTATCCTGTGTAATAGAGTAAAATATAAATAAAGATTTAAGTGTCTAATTGTCTACAACATAAGTTAAATACAAATAATCATCTCAGTAAGTAATAGTTTTCAGCACATGTAAACTGTTTTGTAAACACGTCAGGGGTTAACAGTTTCGAGTACAATATAATCATCCTAGTGACTAACAGTTTTCAACAGAAGTAACATGTTTAATCCTCTCGGACTAGTGTTACGAGAGAGACATATGAAATCGTCCCAGTCCATTCATTCGTTCCCTGTTAAGGCTTACGTGTTTTCCGTCTGTTGTCGATGTTCTAGAATACTTGCTAAAACAAATAACGAGCAACTGCTTCGAATGACAGACCAGCTGCACCCATCATCACTTGCATACAAAGATTGGAAGTAGAAACAGCAGACTAACAAAACACGGATACACAATGCTAAGTAATAGAACAGAGCAAGGATAGTAACTGCACGTTATAATGCAAGAACAAATATGTATACGGGAGATAACGAATGAAGGTTCATAAATCTAAGTGAATGAATTTAGGACTGAAGAAATGTGAACAGCTTCTGGGAATAAATTGAGAGCATGATAATGCATTGGACTGTCGATTATTAATGCAGAAGTATTGGTCAAGCGTAGATCAACAAAATATAGTTGTGTTTAAATGCATAAAACGTCTGAATACTTCACAGAACAAAAGTGACCTGTAAGGAAAAAAACCCTGTAAGATTCTAGTTTCTATCACCAAAAGAACCAATTCATTTTCAAGAATTATAATGCTTAGTTGGGGTATTATTGTAATGTTTACCTTTCTACACGGGAGTCTGAGTGCATTTGTGTTCTTTCAGAACTTAACTTCAGTAAAAACGACCTTTAAGAAGGTGGTGGAGGAAGTAATATTTTTTATTAGTCAGGCAACTCAGAATAGTGTGCCAGCGCTAGGAGGGTTGGGGGGATGCTCTCAGGAAAAACTACTTATTCTGAGATTGAATTTTATGATAATTTTTACACTCATTTATTGAAAATATTGATTATTTACAAACACTTCTCCATGATTAAAAAAGAAACATTTACTGACAGACTCTAATAGTTACCGTTACACCAAACACATTTGTGGGGGCATTATAATGTTTGGTCAGTCCTACTATTCGTCGGTAAAACAGTATTCCAAGAGTTAGCGGTGGATGGTAATTACTAGCTGTTTTCCCTCTCGTCTTTCACTTCTAAATTATGGATGGATAACGAAGATAGTCCTCGTGTTGCAAGAAATTTAAAGGAAACCAAAACAAACTTATTTTTACCATATTTACAAGCAAGCATAAGTAAGTACACTTGCAGATTACACATGTAATTTACTATGCATTGTTTTACTAATTCACACATACTACTATAAGTCTATCTATTTATCTAGTAGAGTAAGTTAAAATTTAAAAAGCCCTATAGTTACTGTGACAAAATGTTGGTCCGGCTGTTTCGGCGCACGTGAGAAATGTGAAGCAGAGTTCAGTACAAACACTTGTATGCAACATTGAGTGATGTTACTGTCAAACCATCCTTCAGTTGGGTACTGTCTGAGTGGGAGCTAAATGTACATAAGAGTAACAAATATGTACCAGCTGTTACCATTGTAATAAGAAACAGTTTTTGGAACTGATTTACATTCTAATCGGATAAAAGTTTGTACTTGATGACTGTTACTATAATGGTGAAAAGAAATTTCCTTCTGATGTGACGTAAATTTGATTAAAAGAAACAGATTGTCTGTAATTATTTTATTTTTTAATCAAAATAAATGTGATGTATTGATTACTGTATTGTGACTGGGATGCTATGACTTTCTGTTGGACTTCTTTATTGAGAAACGGTTAGTGGTAATGGTAAAGATAAAAGAAAAATTAATCTGTTAACTTAGTACAGTTTAATATTTCTTAATACTCGTTGAATAAATTTGGTTTAATATCAACATTCGAAGGCCCAGCAAACCTCTGCAAGAAAACTATGCTCAGTACACTTATTTCACTTATTACAGTTTTTTAGATCAAAGATATGTAAACACTCTATGTTTCGTTACTGATTGGTTTACGGTTTCAGCATTTTAACTAACAGAAAGAATTTGGTTGAATTTTATTCAAGTGCAAGAAGATATATTCAACTACTATAGGTATATTTACATAAGAAGGCCCTTGTGATCCCGAATACTGCTGCGAATATTTGTTTCTTTAATTTTTTTAAAGTTTGAATAACGCCACCTATCATAGGTTTTAAATACTAATTTCACTAGGTAGAAGAACATTCTTCGCTCCATGTTTTGTCTTCGTTTTTACATCATTATGGTATTTTTCTGTAATTACATGTAATAATATAGACAATATTATTCGACTTTCCCATTAGTGTTGTGTCTATTGAAAGTTAAAGCTAGCTATATTCCTAAAATGTTTATTAACAAGACCGTTTTGTTGTTGTTTGAAGTTTAACACAAAGCTACACAATTGGGTGTCTACCATTTATATCAAAACTCGGTTTCTAGCGGTACATTTTTATGTGTGATTCTAGATTTTCATATATTACAGTTTACCATATTAAAATTATAATTTAATCCTAAAATTAATTGTCAGACTTTCTACAGGGCCGAGATTATTTACATCAGGTGTCTGTGAGTTGTTGGCGACAAATTTCAACAATAAATGAACACCACACAATCCACTTGTTTAAAGATAATACTTTTAAAACAAGTCAAACGTATGTACAAAAAATTCGTAACATTATTAGTTAACATAGTTGAATATGGAGTTTTAAATAATTCTATTTTTCGTCAAACGTCCACACAGGTTGGTTCAGTTACATTAGAACCCAATTGATAAGACAGATTTTTTCTTTTCTACTCTTCTATCGCAATAGAAACAGTTAAATTCACTTACATCGTATTCAGGGTTTTAAATAATGTTTCAATGAAAAAGTCCACACAGGCTGATTCAATTACTTTAAAACCCAATTATTACAATACAGGCTGTGCAACTCACTTCAAAATCACGACAGTAATTGTTAGTTACCACAATTGTATCTAGAGCTTTAACTGTCTACTTTTGAAGACAAATTGTTCGTCTTTGTCTCTGTTGTTACAATACAAACTGTAAAATTCAGTTTATAAATCGATCATTAGGTTAAACTGATAATCATGCAGTCATACTTCACTTTTATAATTTATCTTACTTTTATCTGTATCTGTACGCATTTACAACAAACAACAGAAAAATCTAGAAATATTTAGCCAGCTAGTAACAAAAATATTAAACGTAAGAAGAAACACTTAGAAGTTTCGAGTAAGATGATGTCAATAATTTTACAAAAGCCTAGTACAACACTTTAACTACATAGACACAACGTACGACTCAAACATAGCTACTCAACAAAACTTGTCATAATTATGGCTTTTAAATACTCGACTTTCTTAATACTATTATTATGAAAACTAAATAATCACTAAATGTTAGATCACTAAATCAACTAAGTAATAACTTTGGAAATAAACAGGTTGATATATCCATTAATGATAAAAATTACTCAAAACTATTTATATCTTGTTATTGCTACATAATTGTTTATGAAAACAGGTTATATAAATCCGCATAAGGATGATTAGTTATATTTTAAAGTCGAACAAAGTAGTAGGAGTTCTTTTTCTCACTTAAATCTATACGAGTAGTATTAACAGCAAAGTTGATAATTTTAAGATTTTTAATGTTGTATATTTATGTACATGGATAAAGAAGTTTAGCTAACACAGAATTAACAAGCTCGTTTCCTAAGATACCTGTACTGACAGGTATGAAGAAAGTAAGATAATTAGAAACCGTTGTATGAAATGGATCTTGTGTTTCTGAACGATCCAGAATTAGATGAAAACTAACATAAGTGGTCCCAGAGCTATCAAAGAAGTTAAGAAAGCTAAAGATGGTACAGTTAATACCATTTAGTTTGTATAACACAGAACAAACAAGGTTGCATATCACTCAATAATGACCTAAAAACTGTACAGGGTATCTAAAAAAGCACAATAATAAAGACAAAAACCCTAAAACTATCTAATTTCAGGCCATCCATAAAAATGGAAACAGAAGGATGGCTAAGAGGAATTCGTTGAAGAGAAATCAGTATTTCCAATCAGGAGTATTCGACTTTTTCAGGTGAATTATAGAAAGGTCACAAGTAAAGATGGTAAGAAATCGCATATTGATAGGTTGGTTATCAAAATTAGCAATATTATCCAATGTCAGGCCCATCTCAGGCAATTCTTCCTACATACAAAGGATAAAAGTGAAAATGTCAGATCATCTATTTGCACTAAGTACAGCCCACTAAAGTATGAAGTCATATTACCAGGTAGGATGCCGTTACAGAGATTTGAGCTTTTCAATACACTATAAACAATTTAAAACATCTGATGTGAAGTTTATATTTGTAAAATCTATGAAAATTTTGAGATCTATACATTGAATGAGTTGCATATGAGTAAAGAACTAAATGGCCTGGCATGGCCTAGCGCGTAAGGAGTGCGACTCGTAATCCGCGGGTTCGCGCCCGCGTCGCGCCAAACATGCTCGCCCTTCCAGCCGTGGGGGCGTTATAATGTTACGGTCAATCCCACTATTCGTTGGTAAAAAAGTAGCCCAAGAGTTGGCGGTGGGGGGTGATGACTAGCTGCCTTCCCTCTTGTCTTACACTGCTAAATTAGGAACGGCTCGGTGCAGTGGGCTAACAACCTACTCACTTAAATACTTGTTGAAGAATCCGCAAGCGATTGCGGCCCTATGTTCCTAGATGGAATCTAATGGTGATAACTAAAGGACTAAATATGACCATTTTCCACGTGCAGTATTTCCTAGAAAAAATTACTTTTTTAGAAAATGTTAACTTTTTATAATGAGATATATATACTGTATTAGCAATTGTTAGCACAAACAGCTGTATGGCGGCGTTTCTGCTAGTGTATACTACGTCTGTTGACAGATGTATCAGCAATTTTGTGAATCACGAAGTGTTGTGTAACAATAAAATCAAAATATTTCGAATACTAGTAATAGAGATAGATAAAAGTCACTTAATTAACATTTTTACTTCGAACAAAAGTAAATTTTATAAGTATTTATATTTTAAGAAATGAATTTAGATTACTTCTTTTTGGACTTTTATACCAAAATTGAAATATCCAAAACAATGGTTTCTTGTGCACTCAGAATATTATTACTATTAGTTTCCATTGTTGTAACGCAGTTTTTCATTAGTGTGTTTTTGAATCATCTTGTGGCAATAATATAAAGCTCAAACTATGTAACAATACATCACTGTATTTCATCCTTCGCTTCTACAACCTTGAAGAATTATCCGCTACTGTAATAAATTGTAAACGTTAAAAATGGCATTAACTAAAGTAAGACAAATAAACTTACCTGTGTAATTAAATTGAAAAATGCGATAAAAAACACAAATCTAAGTACTTTATAAAGATACCAACGTATTAAAATTTTTATTTTCAAATAACTGTCACATACACGAAATAGTTTTTCCCAAAATATAAAATAGCGATTGGTTTGAGGGTCCGCGAAAAGAAAAAGGTACTCGAGTTACTAAAGTTTGAGAACCGCTTCTACAAGTTATTTCAATATCCTTTCGGGTAGAAAAAAGATTAGCTTTTATAGCGAGAGAAAAACACACACAAGAAAGTAGAAACAATTCATCTGAAAAACATCCAGGACTAAATGTTTATCTTAAAATTGAACGCAGACTAGACAAACAAAAATGAAAAAGAAAATCTTACAAAACTGTTTGTTTTGTTTTTAAATTTCGCACAAAGCTACTCGAGGGCTATCTGTGCTAGCCGTCCCTAATTTAGCAGTGTAAGACTAAAGGGAAGGCAGCTAGTCATCACCGCCCACCGCCAACTCTTGGGCTACTCTTTTACCAACGAATAGTGGGATTGACTGTTACATTATAACGCCCCCATGGCTGAAAGGGCGAGCATGTTTGGCGCGACAGCTTGCAAAACTGATTCAAGTATTCTTTTTTAGCAGATCACATAATACTGATGTATCATATGTTATGTCACATTTTCTGAAAAGTGCGCAAAATACTCTTTCATGTAAGACGTTCCTAGGGTCCAAATGTTAGGTTCTTTTGGTAGTGAAATCCTTATAGATAAAGAATTTGTTTCTTTGATAACATGATGTTAATTATTCAGAATGTCACAGGCCAGATGACGTACAGTTATGACAAAAGTGTTCGTACCCCTGCGTCGTGAATGGTTTTGTGCTCATAACTTAAAAAGTATCACGATTAAGCTAATAGACGTATAATATATTATACATCTTATACTAACACCCATTTACATACATTTTTATGTAAAATGAATGACAAATAAACTGTTTATAAACAAATAACCAAAATTAAGAGGAGCAGAAAGTGTTCGTACATTTCAGAGCGTGTGAAATAACTGATATTCCCGTAAAAATGTGTTTAGTTTGGCAAATAAACTATATTATACCATTCCAGAACTAGACACTGGGTTCATAATTATTGGCATTTAGCCAGCAAAAAATGTACTTCCGGCAATTTGACGCCGTCTCCGTCATTATCTGCTTGGTCATCATGGCGAACAGAAAATAACTGTCCAGTGATTTAAAAAACCGAATTATTGTAAAATATAAGTCTCGTGTGTCTCTTTCCGGTATTGTTACACAACTTAATGTGCCGAAATCTACTGTTTAAAGCATAATTGCCAAGTTTAAGCTTACAGGATCAACTGCTAACCTCGCTTGTTCCAGACGCCCCACCAAAATTCCAGAGAGAACCAAAGAAAGGTTCTCAGAGAGGTTAGTAGAAACCCTCGTTTAACACGTAATGATATCCAAAAGCTGGTAAGGGAAACTTGGGTTGATGTAAGCACCTCTACAGTTACCAATATGTTACGCTCTTCTGGGTTCAAAGTATGCTGTCCTCGTAGAACTCCATATTTAAAGCCTGTTCATTTAGAAGCACGATTGAGATATGAAAGAAAGCATGTAGATAAACCCTTTACCTATTGGAAGCGTATTCTTTGGTCACACGAGACTGAAATCGAGCTTTTCGTCCACAATGATGTTCGCTATATTTTCCGTAAGAAGGGGGACGAAATCTTCCAAATAACACCGTCCATACAGTTAAACACGGAAGTGGCTCGATCATGTTAAGCATGGGTTCCTTCAGCTCTTCTGGTGTAGGCAGCCTTCACCGCGTCAACGGAATCACGAAAAAAAGAAAAGTACGTTGAATATTAGACACTTATATTAAGAATGATGCTTGGAACTCGCGGTTTGGGCGTCTTTGGATCTTCCAGCACGACAATGACCCGAAGTACACATCAAAATATGTTCAATCATGGTTGCAGAGAAACCATATAAGCGTTCTGGAGTGGCCATCGTAGTCACCCGATCTCAACCCAATTGAAAAAGTTTGGCATGAGTTGAAGACCAGGATTCATCAGCGTCATCCGAAAAACTTGCAAGAGTTGGAGGCCTTCTGTAAAGAAGAATGGAAGAAAATACCAATCGAGTACTGTCAAACGGTCATGGGGGGCTATGAGGAGAGATTGTGCCAAGTAATTCACCTGAAAGGCTACACAACTGACCATTAAAGTAGATGCACGAACACTTTCTGCCCTTCCTATGTTTGGTTATTTGTTTATAAGCAGTTTATTTGTAGTTTAATTTGCATAAAAATTTATGTAGATGTGTATTAGTATAATATTTATAATATATCATACTTCTATTAGCCAAATCGTGATACTTTTAAGTTATGAGGAAAAAACTACTCATGACGCAGGGGTACAAACACTTTCTGTCGTAACTGTATATAGTATGCAATCTGGGAATGAAGTTCGAAGGTAGAAATGGTAAAAATTTATTATGATTCTCCAAGTCATTGCGTTTTTTAGCTTTCATAACAAATAAACATAAAACAGATGACATTAGTCCATGTAATATATAATACAAAAGAGCATTAACTATGCTCTACGCAATAAATATAAAACAGTTAAAATTAAACTACATAACATCTAATCCACGAATAATATTTTTTGCAAATGAAGTTACTGAGTCGACTGATATTATTTTCTTTTTAACATTCGTAACTTACGTCAGGTTGTAAAACATGATGAAAGATAGCGCGCATTACGTAATAAAGATGACGAAAAATTTCGACTTTTAAACACCTCTTTGTGATGAGTCATTGGTCACTGTTTTACGTAGCATTTTCTACACCGTTAAACTTCGAAAATTTCAAAATTTTTCTTACACACAAATCAACAAACGGTACGAACTTGTGAATGAAATCAAAGAAGAATGTGTCAACTGCATTACATTTATCATGGTAGTCTTTCACTTAATGCTAGGGTTCACCAGATAGGCCTGGATGCAACAAACACAGGAATGGTCTAAACACTTAATATCATTATTTACATGAACAGCAACCGTTAAAGAGTGAGCTAAATTAAGTACTTGAAGTGTTATTTTTACAAATTGTATTTAGTCTATTTAAAAAATCAAATTTAAAGTAAGAATTAATAACATATTATTATTTGTTTATTCTCAACGCCGATTATTATTTTTAAATCTATGAGGTTGTGTAATATCGATCTTGGAACTGTTTAAACATTGCACTTCTACAACTCAATTTGTTAATAATTTTCTCCAGAACTAAATGATTAGAGTTTCCGAAATTGCTACGATGTACTAACAATAAGTTATTAAAGATATTACTAAATCCCTAGATTTAAATCAACCAGATTTAAGTGCCATCTATGGGTTGTAACGGCATTCTCTCGTTATGCAGGTTCTATTAATTCATTTGGTGAAAATAATTCAAAGCCCAGTTCACTTAACGATAACAAATTAATGTGTTTCTTCCCTTACTTTTCTATGATTAATTGATCGAATAGCTGAATATGCGATAATTAACACTGATCCAAATGATTGAGTCACTGGCACAGTGGTACCCCACTGGATCTTTGTTTGTTGTTAATCTACACTATGGACTATCTGTGCTATGCCCACTTCGAGTATCAGAACCCAGTTTTTAGCGTTATGACTCTTGAGACTTATCGCTGTGCCATTGGAAATTCTGTCAATTGAAAAGCAAAACTACTAATTTAGTACTACCTTACTAATTGACTGGTCCAGTCGTAGATATACATATGTGATGCCTCACTTCACTAAGTATTGATCAAAATTACTGTATTTTCGTAGCGTCATCTAAAGCATAAAATTAGAAACACTGTAAATATAGCTCACAAAATGTTAACAGTACATTGTTTCAAAATTATTATTACGGATAACTTGACATAACTGACAGACGAGTAAGGGCAGTCATGTTTGTAGATGTTATGTGTGGCAAGAAAACAATATAAAAACATACAAATGTAAAACATTGTTAGTTGACACATTTTACTGTTTCAAATAAATCTTGCTTAAATTAGTCACTAGAGGTATGTTTTCCTTTCCCAAAGTTTTAATTTTTGACATCTCATAATATTTTTCTTCAATATACATAATTACTCGAAATTCGGCTTATCAATTCATTCCGGAATTTTTAGTGTTTAAGTTAGACAACACCACCCCTAATTGTGTTTTTAATGTTTAATTTTTAATGTTTCAGTCAGACAACATCATCTCTAATTATGTTTTTATTGTTTAATGTATCAGTTAGACAATACCATCCTTGATTATGTTTTTGGCGCAGTTTTCATGGTAACACTATTTTTCACGTGCAAACAAAAAACAAGTACATTTTTTCCACAAACATAATTTTGTTTTTTCAAGCTTTCAGTTATCCTGTTGTGTATTTCAAGGGTTACAATTTCAGCGTGACGTATTGTATAAGTTGTTTAACGTTTATAAACCTGTGTTATAATGGGTACAAGTATCGCTTTAGCAACAATGAATATCTACTTGTAGTGTTTGAAATAGCAACTGTCACTGTGTAGACATCTTTTCGAAGCTGGTCAAACACGATTTTAATTAATTAAACTTGACATAAGACAATGATATTAGGTCTTTTATATTTTTAAACGTTATATTCTCTTGATGACAAAAAACCCACTTGAAATAAAAATGTATCTCAGAACGCCTGGTATAGGTATTCACACTTTTAACTTGAAGATGAACTAGAACGGTCGAAACGTTGTTCTCTGTTTATCAATAAACGTGTTAATACCCACACTGAGCTGCATTCTCCATTCAATCCCTTAGGAATTTTCCCGAAACCGAAAAGTGTATAATGATGTTTCTTACAGGTGGTCAGGTGGGTAATGGCGTTCCACTCGTAATCTGAGGGTTGCGAGTTCGAATCCCTGTCACACCAAACACTCGTCCTTTCAGTCGTGGGGGCGTTAATATGTGACGGTCAATTCCACTATTCGTTGGTAAAAGAGTAGCCAAAGAGTTGGCGGTGGGTGGTGATAACTAGCTGCCTTCTCTCTAGTCTTACACTGGTAAATTAGGGACGGCTAGTGCAGGTAGCCCTTGTGTAGCTTTGCGCGAAGTTAAAAAACAAACAAACAGAAAGACATAAATGAACTACACCATGATAAAGCCACAACAGGTTTCCAATCCACGGGAATTTAGGGCTAAACTACTGTGTTGTGATAACTAGTATGACATTCTTCACTAAATGTCGGTTTAGATTCCAGAAACTTTGTACTTTGCTAATTAGATTCTACATCGAGAAGTTTTCCTGAATTAGTAACTAATTTTCAGAGGTGAAGTGTAGTAGTGTATATTTAACATTTACTTACGTATATACAGTAATTAATGGCAATAATTACGGAAACACAAAAGTGATATAAAAAAGGAAACCAAAAACAAAAAGTAACTGTTTTTAGATGGAGAATTTATTAATGGTACAAAAACATTATCAAAGAAAATAAAAAACTTAAAAGTGAATACGATTTACAATACACTTCTATTGTGCATGGGAGCCTCTGTGTTTTATAGACAATTACACCTTTTTTAATGCTTCAATACAGTTTATCAACCTACGATTATAAAATATTGTTTCAATTGACTTATATAGGGTAGGTCTGTCACACTGCATATTTCAGTCAAGTTCTTTGGTTTATGTTTCATTTGCACAGTTTCGATATATTTTATAAAGATTAAAGAGTGTTTATATATGGATTTTGTAGAAGTCAAGCCATATTTGCGAATGTTCTATAGGCCTCTTTACCATAAATATATAATTCTACCAATACTATAAGTGCTTGGAAGATGAATTCCCCCACCTAATGAGTCGCGTTCTTTAAGAAAAGTTATGACGGATTAGATCCAGCTTGTACCTGTCACCAGTTAGGGTGTCATTAATTCTGTGTAGCTTACAACTACTGTTTGGTGAGTTTCAACCACAAATTCACAGTTTGTATTGCAAAGTATCTATGACACCGTTTTTCCATTATAGTATTGAACAAAGACGAATCAAACTGACGACATAATTGCTTGCAATGAGGTGAAGAAAGTGTAATTAATAAAAAATTACCATAGAAACCTTGGTCAGATTTCAGAAAATCAATCAGTATACAGTTAGTTGAACTTACGAGTCATTACATTTTTTGGTCTTTCGGAAAACGTTTTCGTCCTGAAAAGTCGTTTTTTATTTTTACCAGAAGATTTGGTGTTCACAATGATAAGCAAAATCCCTACGTGAACCAAAAGTGCCAAATGATTAAAAATGATTAAAAAGTATGATTAAAAAATCCTTAAAAGTGATTATTCAAAACTACCGTGTGTCATGGCATTAAAACATAATTTTATCGCATCTCATACTGAAATGCTTAAAAAATAACAACAACAGAATACTCAATTATCTACATGAAATGTATGCCAAAGATGCTGACTGAATGCAACTGTTTTCTTTAACGTGATAAACATTTTTCATGTAGATCATTCAATGAAGGATCTAATAAAAGGGGAACAAACGAGCCAGTAAAAAAACTATACTTCTCAAACAATGATGTATAAAATCAATAACATACAAGATATTTATAAAATTCTTTGAAATTCGAGTTGCCGAATATATTGGCTGTAAATGATATGTTGACCATATTCAGGTATGACATCATTAAACTACATTTATAAATACATTTCTACAGTAAAAAAACATGTAGATTTTAAAACTTTTTATCATTCACTCTACACACTTTCCCTCATAATTAATCGATATCAAATTTATAAGGGTGTTCCACTCTAATCTTAGGATGATACCTGCACGAATATCTGCTCTACAACGAAATGATGACATTTGTTGCTCGAAGACATTCAAATCTGAGTCTGCAGAAAGGTTAATATATCCAAACATGAACATGATAAACTCAGATTCATAAAAGTAAAATGTTCTACATGAGTTTTATCGTTGTGTCTTTTATTTATTTACATATCAAATATGTCATTCCTCCTTTTCTCTGGTTACATGCTATGCGCTGAATTTGTCTGTTTGTATTTCATTTCGAGGAAAAGGCATACGAGGGATATCCGGAAAAGCTTTCCTTAGTTTAGCAGTAAAAGATTATAGGTAAGGCAGTTAGCTCTCACCACTCACCGCCAACTCTTGGGTAACTCTTTTTGCTAGCGAATATCGGAATTTAAAGCATATTATAATGTCCCCACGGCTGAAAGGGCGAGCATGTTTAGTGGAACGGTAATTCGAACCCGCGACCCTCAAATTTCGAATCAAACGTCTTCAGCACCTGGTCATGCTGAGCTGCGCCGAATTTGAAAGTGAGCTTTTCATGTTGGAAACATAACTTGGAGTGTTAGTTATTAATTACGTTAATTATCAGTTGAGAGTTTACAGCATTTGCAGTTATTATGAAAAGAAAGGGAGAGAGAAAGAAAAGATTGGTCTGTCTTATTTGCATGAAATTATAGCCAACAGTGACAATACAGATAAGTCAAAAATAAACTGTTTATAATAATATGATTGTCACTTCTCAGATGTAGCAGCTACTGCAAAATATATTCGAAGAAAGACAGAGGACTTGACCCTAAGCCTTATTGCAGTTTCTCAATCTGAGGGTCGCGGGTTCGAATGCCCGTCACACCAAACATGCTCACCCTTTCAGCCGTGGTAATGTTGTAATGTGACGGTCTGTCCCACCATTCATTGATAAAAGAGTTATCCAAGCGTTCGCGGTGGGTGATGACGACTAGCCGCCTTCCCTCTATTCTTACATTGCTAAATTAAGGACGGCTACTGCAGATAGCCCTCGTGCAGCTTTGCGTGAAATTGAAAACAAACCAAACAAAACTCTTGTGTAAATTCACAAGAAAATTAGAAAAACAAACAATGCTACTGTTCATGGTGTAACTTTGACGTCTTAACCTACAGCAAAGTTGTTGATATAATCTATACACGACTTCACAATTAATAACACTTGTGGAAAGTTTCGGTTTCCTACATAGACTACTTCTATTATTGACAATCCTAATTTTCCGCACTCGATTTAACCCTGTGTTAGTCTTTTGTAAAATTTCCTTTATTAACCAATAAATTAAAACAATGTATATTAATATTTGTTTCTTATTTACCACCTAAACTAATTATAACAATTTCTGATAAATTGTTCTTGTAGAGTGCTCATGATGACAATTAGTTGAATGGACTACCTGTTTTAGACTAACGGGTGCAAGAATTTAACACAAACTAACCGAATACTGAAACAATCGATAACAACAAACACGTAGATGCTTTCATCCCTCGGCGTGAATGTTTGTAACATGTTTGGGGTCCGTGAAGAACCCGTAAGACTAAAGCAGGAATTAAGTCTCTTCCATAAAGCACCTACATAAACATGAAGTCCTGACACAATTTTTCTAATAGAGTATCCTTAACCAGCCAAAACATCGAGTCTTACATGCCTGTCATATAGTGTTTCAGCTATCAGTGTATTTATATTAATACTACTACCATGATAACTGTGTGCATCGAGATCTATATCCTTGTGGGGATCTTGTTTGGGTACAGTCTTTGTGTACTATATGAGCAGATATGAATCATATTTTCTCTAATTAAGAAACTTCCTATACTCCCCCTCTCTCTAGTTGTTTGGATATATGCGTTTTGTATACCCGGGAGGGTCAGGTTCACTAGACCTCTTCCTTCTTCCTTTCATTGTTAGGGTGGACTGCTTGGTATATTTATAGTTAGTACTTGAAGGCCAGAGTGATAAGCATTACTTAGGCCCTTTTCAGGGCAATGTCCATGTATATTGTTCTGTCAGATTATCTAAGTCTAGATCATAGGTGGACTGTTTTATTTTAGCACTTATTGTTATTAATGTTTGTTTTGTTGTTTTTCGAATTTCGCACAAAGCTACTCGAGTACTATCTGTGTTAGCCGTCCCTATTTTAGCAGTGTAAGACTAGAGGGAAGGCAGCTAGTCATATTGTTATTAATACTATATATATATATATTTTAAACTAGTTTTAGCTTAATGATCTAATGTATGGATTAATCGGGGAGAGGTGTTTAGGTCTCTCTTCATCATACATGCAATATCTGTCTAGTTCGCATAACAGCTCATTATTTCTCCAATTTTTATCGAAATATTTTATTGTACTATGTAGAAGTCTATCTGGTATTGTTTGTGTATTTGAGTATTTGTGCATGAACTTTGAATAAGTGGTTTTGGGTACTCTATATGCTGTTGTAATCAATGCATTTTGTAATGTTTGTAGTTTGACTTGCAGCTGTTTTATACTTACGTTAATCCATGCAGGAGCTGCATAGTCTATTACAGGTCTTATATATGTTTTTTTATATTTTAAGGATGTTTTCAGGTTTTGTTCCATGATTCTTTCCAGTTAGACTCCTAGCATAGTTTATTCGTCGCCAAATTTTAGTTTTTATGTTATTTACATGTTTTGTCCAGGTTAGTTTTGAATCGAAAGTTAATCCTAAAAGTTTTGCAGATGTAGCAGTTTGGAGAAGCTTTCCGTTCAAGTGGATCTGAGGTTGTACTTTTTGATTTTTCGTTGATTTTGGAAACATCACTCACTGTGTTAATTTTGATTCTGTATTTTTGGCAGTATTCACTTATTCTGTTAAGTTGTGGTTGTATGTTAGTGGCTGCTATTTCTGGTGTTGGGGCACTTTTCCAAATTGCTACATCATAAGCGAACTATGACGAGTATCCATGATTTGGGTCTTTAAGTGGCATATTATTCACATACATGATGAAGAGAACAGGACTTACCGCCCCTCCTTGAGGGACGCCAGCTTCTGGAGTGAAGAACTCCGAGAAAGTTCCCTCTACATTTATTCTACATTTTCAAAAAGTTAGAAAACCAGCGAATAATTCCTCACGGTAGTCCCATTTCGTACATACGGAACGGAAGACCGTTGTGCCATACAGTGTCGAATGCTTTCTCGATATCCAGAAAGCAAGCAATAATGTATTCTTTTTTTATTATAAAGCTATTTATTTTCGTTTCAGTTAACCTAATTAAATGATCTGTTGTTTGTCTAAAGTTTCTAAATTGGTTTTGTTCCTCTGGTAATTTTGAAGCAATTTCCAAAAATGTGAAGAGTCTATTACTTTTTATTTGTTCAAACACTTTACCTACACAGCTGGTCAGGCTGATTGATCAATAACTGTTTGGCTTATTGGCTGGTTTACCTTCTTTGTGGAACATTAATATATTGGCTTGTTTCCAAGAAACTGTATCCAGAGTATATGAATAAATTAAAGATAGCTGATAGGTGGTCAAATAATTTTGGAGTGCTTATTTTGAAAAGAATTGTTTGTAAGCCATCATTTCCTGGTGCTTTGTTTTTTGAATTGTTGATTGCTTGTTTGAGTTCAATAAGTGATTTTTTTTTTGTGAGCAGTAGAGTATTATAGTCATATGTGTTATTAGTGTTGCTGTTAATAATATTGATTGGAAAATGTGGTTTGCATAATTCTGTTATTTGTTACATGATTGTTTACTTTGTTGTAGTAATAGTTGTTCATATCTAGGTCATTATGTGATTTTTAAATGTGTTTTGTTGTTAATGTCCGAAGGCTTCTGCTCGTTCTTTGTTGGTTTATGTTAAGGTGTTGTTATATTCCAATGTTGGGTATTTTCTTGTCGTGGGTTCATTTGTGAATCTTTCTCGGTGTAACCAGAACTTTCTAGGGTCGGTTTATTCATTTAGTTGGGAGCGGAAGTTATCCCATTTTTGTTTTTTTAGCTGTTTAATTTCTGCTCTAATTTTATTTCTAATGTTTCCTATTCAAATCTTAAAACTATAGGATTTAAAGTGGCATAACAACCGTTGATTGGTTCGGCGATACTACTCAAAGTGTAAACTGTGAGCATGTGACTATACTCTGGTGCATTCATTTTCACATGACAAAGAGATGAAACTCCCATACAATTTGTTTTCTATATCCTTTTTCATCACTTTTCCATAATTATTTATTTTCAGTATTGAACATATGTGTATATTATTTAGGGTTACGTGAAAAGCAAGCAGAAAAATAAAGTGTTTGCTTTGTTTAAATGTGATCTCTTGCATAGGTCCAACACTTACACATTCTACAGTCCTTTTCGTCCAGTTACATACACAACCTGTCATCTAAATCGAACAATTCATCGTGCTGTTGTAGGGCTAACTTACCTGCAAAACATGCGAGTTAAGAAAGTAACTGAGTGTTTGAGGTGCCCCACTAAGGGCAACAAAACTTAATAAAACATTAAGTTCAACTGTTCACAACTTCTTATGTTCAGCAAGTGGTGACGTATTTAAAGGGTTTGATTAGGTCCTCTAAGCATCCAATATAATCTAAACAATTACGAGGATGATATAGTTTGTTGAAGGATTGGTCAGAAGCGTTCTGATATTGGCATATATCTTCAACAAATAAACTCGTATCTTAAGTGTTACTAGTTCACGATTTCGTCTATTCTATAAGATGTTAAAGACAGTCTTAAACATAACTGTGTTTATAGGACTAGTAAATTAGTTGAACGAATTATTCCTGTACGTACAAAATGTTTTCTAATGAAATTTTTACTTTAGTCTGAACTGATTAGACCAAGTAAATATTTAAAATAAAATTTACATACACTGTAAACATAAATGGTACAGAATTTCAAGGTTAGATGTATACGCTAGCTGAAAATAGGTTTAATATTTGTTATCACTGTTCTTACCAGAGCTTGCACGTGAGTGATAACACTGATAAATCCTTCAAAAATGATAAGTATATGAGAAAATAACACCTTGGACAACACATATCTATAGGACACATTCATATCCATATGGTATTTGCACGACAAACCGGATGTTATCACACGTATATATTTCATCGGATAATCATTTTTCCATTTTGTGTTGTTGGTTCATGAATAGTGAGATCTCGATAGTCATTGGTCCACAATGAAGACCACAGTAAAGGTAAGTTACATACTGACCATTTAGTAATTCTAAGATATCAATCATAAACAACTTCATTAGAATTACGTTCTGCATTTCATAGGCCACTTAAGTATGAATAATAAAGTTAAACAGAAATTTAAACTACATGCTCTGACTCACACTTGAACTTAATGTTAGGTTTGCTTGTTGTTAAGTCCAAAGCTACAGCATGGGCTATATGTATTCTGCCCATCACTGCTATTGAACTTGATCTCATAATGTCAAGTTAGAAAGCATTTAATAGTCCTAACACGTCTAATTTTTTGTTTCATTTTCTTAATTTCAAAATACTTTGTTTATTCTTGTAGGGATCCTTATCTTCGCCATTGTTATAAGTAGTTGTGTTCTAGACACAGCAGCATATGTCCATCACTTGAATCCCCGTAGTCACCATAGGGCATTATTAAAATCAGCTTCCAAATACGCTCAGCATAATGAACACATTGCCAATGGAATCATCACTGGAGGACTCACTATTGCTGGATTATACGCGTTGTTGAAGAGAATACCTGGTGTTGGGGATTTCCTGTTGAAAATTGGATTGTTATTTAAAGCTAGCACAGGACAGGTAGGGCAATTGTATCATGTATCATATAAAAAGCTGCAATGACTATTTTTCATAACAATTATTCTCATCTTTATAATTATACATGTAGATGTGGGACATTACACGCAAACATTATTTTCAAAATGTATCAATTGGAGATCACGATAAGATAACGTATTGATGTATTTATAACAAACCGAAGAAAACATGTTTGATAAAAACATTTAATTAAATTAACTGATAGATAAATATGATGATATTTATATAATATATCAGAATAAATGAATACCATTGTTGAATACGTGTATGTTATGCATTGTTTTGCGGGTATGGCTTGTCATACCAATGGATGAGAGGGAAAACGAGTAATTTTATCACACATCAAGTTTTAAATAGTGTTAACCTTGGATATTAAGCATTTAGAAAATGTGAAACATATCATTCACAAACGGAAAACTTTAATGGTTACTTTCGTGATGACGAGAAACCCATTTCAAGTGAAAATGTATCTTTAAACGATTGGGGTATCAAAATTACTTTCATTAAGTATTTAGAAAATGTAAAACATTATTCACGAACGGAAAATCTTACTGAATATTTTCATTAAAAAATGTGAAGCATATCATTCACGAAAGAAAAACTTTAATGGCTACTTTCAGTAAGCATTTAGAAAACGTGAAACATATCATTCACAAACGGAAAACTTTAATGGCTACTTCTAAAATGAGAGTTTTCTCTCCCGCTTAAAGCTTCCTTTAGTTTCGCAGAGCACACGTTAGGGTGAAGCGTCAGAAGTATGTTTGTTTGTTTTTGAAATCCGCGCAAAGCTACACGAGGGCTATCTGCGTTAGCCGTCCCTAATTTAGCAGTGTAAGACTAGAGGGAAGGCAGCTAGTCATCACCACCCACCGTCAAATATTTTACCAACAAATAATGGGATTGACCGTCACTTATAATGCCCCCATTCCCCATTATAAATGTTCTCAGAGTAAAGAGCATCCGTTGTTCCCATCGTATACCTGTATTAGAATGTGTGTGTCGTTATTTTTATTATAGCAAACCGATGAGAATTGAACCCATGATTTTAATGTTGTAAATCCGAAGACTTACCCCCATCTAAAGCGAAATCCTTCACGAATATAATAAAATTAAAATATTTTTTACCGAATTTGTTACTCAAAACTGGATAACACATTCAAATAGAATTCATATAAAACTATTAATGACGTCACATACTTATTGAAATCTATGTGCATTTAACTTACTGCAGTATATTATATTAATTTATTCTTTAATAGTCATCACAGAATATTGTTAAGAAAATGGTAAAACTACTTAAGTGAAAACTAAAAAAAACAAAAAAACAGAAAAATATTTGAATTTAAATTTACGTAAGTCATCGCTTGGCAGCGTTTGCAAAACAGATAAGAAAAATAAATTCAATCGAATCGACATCAAAAACATGGGAGATTGCAAGCCTACATGTATTTTTCAATGTATTTAAAGCACATTCACAACTTTAAACGCTTTGCGAAAGCTGTCTTTTACAGTTTGTACAACGTTAGTTAGTTATCACCATTAGATTCCATCTAGGAACATAGGGCCGCACTCGCTTGCGGATTCTTCAACAAGTATTTAAGTGAGTAGGTTGTTAGCCCACTGCACCGAGCCGTCCCTAATTTAGTAGTGTAAGACTAGAGGGAAGGCAGCTAGTCATCACCCCCCACCGCCACCTTTTGGGCTACTTTTTTTACCAACGAATAGTGGGATTGACCGTCACATTATAACGCCCCACGGCTGGGAGGGCGAGCATGTTTGGCGCGACGCGGGCGCGAACCCGCGACCCTCGGATTACGAGTCGCACGCCTTACGCGCTTGGCCATGCCAGGCCTTGTACAACGTAAATAGCAGTTATTACAAAACTAACAGAAATCGACGTATATCTAAGACTACGGCTTTAATAAGAGATTCCAAGCGACTCTGAAAACCCAAATCAAACCAAACTCCGTTTAAAATAAGTTATCTTGTCGACACTATTTCAAATACATTTTGCATTTTACTACTATACTGCAGAACTCCGTAGACCCTACCTTTTTAATTTTCAATAGACATAGATTTGTCATACGTGTGTATGTACATATACATACACTGCTGGCCAAAATCTTAAGGCCAATGAACATAAAGAAAAAATATGCATTTTGCGTTGTTAGACTTAACCACTTATTTGAGCAAAGCTTTGAAAGACCCTGAGGGATACGGAACGAGAATTTCAAGTGGTCGGCCCAAGAAAATTTCGCCGGCGTTGAGCAGAGGATTCGACGGGTTGTTCGGCAAGACACCAGCCGATCTTCGAACCACATTAAGGTCCTTATGGACGCAGAATGCAGCTCAAGAAGAATCAGACGGCATCCACGAGAGAAAGGCTTTAAAAACCGTGAACATCTTCGAAGGTCACACCTCTTTCCACACCACGAAACAGCTCGGTTACACTTTGCTGAGAAGCACCAAACATGGGACGTAGAAAGTGGACGAAGGTTTTGTTCTCCAATAAGAAAAAATTTAACCTGGATGGTCCAGATGGCTTCCAACGTTTCTGGCACGATAAGGATATCCCACCGGAGACTATTTCTACACGACACAGTGGAGGAGGTTTCATCATGATCTGGGGTGCTTTCTCCTTCCATGGAACAATGGAGCTTCAGGTTATACAGGGGCGTCAAACAGCAGTTAGGTACAATGGCATGTTGAAGAGAGCATCCTTGTTGACTGAAGGCCCTCGCTTGTGTGGAAATGACTGGATCTTTCAGCAAGACAACGCTGCAATCTACAATGCCTACAGGACAAAGGACTTTTTTCATGGCGAATAACGTGATTCTTTAGGATCATCCAGCGTGTTCGCCCGAACTGAACCCCATTGAAAATGTTGGGGGGGGGGGATGACAAGGGAAGTCCATAAAAAATGGTCGTCATTTCCAAACAGTAAATGATCTTCGTGAAGCCATCTTCACCACTTGGAATAACATTACAGCCAGCAAACGCTTATATCGACCATACCACAGCGAATGCTTGAAGTTATTCGCAATGACGGTCGTGCAACTCACTACTGAGACCTCTTGTTGGGCATTTCCTACCCTGTTTAGGACTTCTTTTTAGTATGGTCTTAAACTTTTGACCAGCTAGTATTTTGGTTAATTTCATAGTGTTTACATTTTCTCTATTAAAAATGTTAAAGTTTTCTATTTTTATTTTCCCTTTTCTTATTTTCATCTTTCGAAGCTCTACTCAAATAAGTGGTTGAGTCTGGTAACGCAAAATGCATATTTTTTCTTTATGATCATTGGCCTTAACATTTTGGCCAGCAGTGTATTACTACAATAGTCATTGAATCCACTGATTGTTATGCCTTTCCATTGTTGCAAAGAGAGATAAGTTAATTAATAGGATACTTCAAGTATACAAAGGTATACTTAAACAACTGTTAGCGGAATGGAATGACGTATTGTAAGACTGCCCTGTGTGACAACATCAATAAAGTAATTGAAGGTCATGTTTCCATACACCTAAAATTTCAAATATTAAAGTGGTTCAAGAACAGCAGCTGAATATACAGTTACGACAGAAAGTGTTCGTTCCCCTGAGTCCCGAGCAGTTTTTTCTCATAACTTAAGTATCACGATTTGGTTAATAGAAGTATGATATTTTATAAATATTATACTAACACATCTACATAAATTTTTACTTAAATTAAATGACAAATAAACTTTATAAACAAATAACCAAAATTAGGAGGAGCAGAAAGTGTTCGTACATTTCAGAACGTGTGAAATAACTGTTATTCCCGTAAAAATGTTGTTTAGTTTGGCGAATAAACTACATTATACCATTCCAGAACTAGACACTGGGTTCATAATTATTGGAATTTAGCTGGTGAAACATTTACTTCCAGCAATTTAGCGCAATCTCCGTCATTATCTGCTTGGTCATCATGGCGAACAGGAAACTGTCCAGTGATTTAAAAAAAAACGAATTATTGTAAAATACAAGTCTCGTGTATCTCTTTCTGGTATTGCTATACAACTTAATGTGCCTAAATCTACTGTTTAAAGCATAATTGCCAAGTTTAAGCTTACAGGATCAACTGCTAACCTCCCTCGTTCCAGACGCCTCACCAAAATTCCAGAGAGAACCAAGAGAAAGGTTCTCAGAGAGGTTAGTAGAAACCCTCGTTTAATACGTAATTATATCCAAAAGCTGGTAAGGGAAAATGGTGTTGATGTAAGCACCTCTACAGTTACAACATGTTACACTCCTCTGGGTTCAAAGCATACTGTCCTCTGCCACAATAATGTTCGCTATATTTTCCGTAAGAAGGGGGAACGAAATCTTCAAAAGAACACTGTCCATACAGTTAAACACGGAAGTGGCTCGATCATGCTTAGCATGGGTTTCTTTAGCTCTTCTGGTGTAGGCAGCCTTCACCGCGTCAACGGAATCATGAAAAAAGAAGGGTACGTTGATATATTAGACACTTATATCAAGAATGATGCTCGGAACTTGCGACTTGAGCGTCGTTGGATCTTCCAGCACGACAATGACCCTAACCACACATCAAATTATGTGCAATCCTGGTTGCAGAGAAACCATATAAGCGTTCTGGAGTGGCCATCGTAGTCACCCGATCTCAACCCAATTGAAAAAGTTTGGCATGAGTTGAAGACCAGGATTCATCAGCGTCATCCGAAAAACTTGCAAGAATTGGAGGCCTTCTGTAAAGAAGAATGGAAGAAAATACCAGTCGAGTACTGTCAAACGGTCATGGGGGCTATGAGGAGAGATTGCGCCAAGTAATTCACCTGAAAGGCTACACAACTGACCATTAAAGTAGATGCACGAACACTTTCTGCCCTTCCTATGTTTGGTTATTTGTTTATAAACAATTTATTTGTCATTCAATTTACATAAACATTTACGTAGATGTGTGTTAGTACAATATTTATAATATACGAAACTTTCATTATCCTTATCGTAATACTTTAAGTTATGAGTAAAAAACTACCCACGACTCAGGGGTACGAACACTTTCTGTCGTAACTGTGCCTTTCCATGCTCACCGAATTGTACCAGACGGCAGACTGAAATACCACCATAGTGATAATATATCAATAAAACAGTACTTCCGAGTGGAGTAATCAAACGAGACTAAAGGTATTTAGTTAGCTTCCAAAAATCTTTCATTATATTCATTACTTTTGTTCACCTGTTTCTTGCAAAAAAATAATAATAAAGAATCGCACGAATTGACGTGTATTTGATCGATAAAATAAAAACCCGACCTTTGCCATGGGAACGTTAATTAAAGTTGTGATTTTTAAGTTTACTTTAGACTAAGGCTAAAACTGTACTTAAGCTTGCGTAGACAAATATATATGTATATTATAAATGCTCTATGTTTAACCTGGAGACACAAGTAGTAAACAAACCCACAATGACTTCGAATTTTTGGGACTTTGTTTGATGTTGTTTGTGCGTGTGTGTGATTTCAAATATAAATATCTGTTACGAGTTTGATTAATTTTAATTACACTAATCTGATCCTTATAATTAATTCTTTGCTATTAAAATAAAACATGCTATGGTTTTGGTTTTTAAAATGAAATTCGAAGTCTAATAGTTTAGTAAACTGTTACTCTGCAGATCCCGGTACCAGAGCTCGGAGAAGATCGTTACTTTGAGTACGAGATTAAAAATCACATGGTTGGCTTTCTGAAGTTTCGCATGAGAGCTAAGGTCCGTGACCCTGTTTTAGGTTTGGAAGGTCACGGGGAGGATAAAGCTGCCGACAAAGCCCTGGAGATGGCTATGCAGGACTTGATTAACAATCTCCTTCAATTAATAGTGGACGAGATAGATAACACAGAGCAAAAATAATGTATTATAAGACTACGAGATAAAAACATCGAATATAATACATTCTTTAACCCTTATGTCCATTTCATACACAAATAGTTATGTATTTTTAATGAAAAATATTTGAAACATGAAAGAATGTTTTTCACACTTTTCCTTTTTCATATCACTGGACGTGAAAAAACAAATTAATAGAAACATACTGATAATTAATATCCTGCACTGGAATAAATTAAAACAAATTAATAGAAACATACTGATAATTAATATCCTGCACTGGAAGAAATTAAAACAAATTAATAGAAACATACTGATAATTAATATCCTGCACTGGAATAAATTAAAACAAATTAATAGAAACATACTGATAATTAATATCCTGCACTGGAAGAAATTAAAACAAATTAATAGAAACATACTGATAATTAATATCCTGCACTGGAAGAAATTAAAACAAATTAATAGAAACATACTGATAATTAATATCCTGCACTGGAAGAAATTAAAACAAATTAATAGAAACATACTGATAATTAATATCCTGCACTGGAAGAAATTAAAACAAATTTCATTCACAAATTATTTGAAATATTCAATAAGCACACACTATGTTTTTAAGGTACCATGAAATTTAAAAGTGACAGAAAAAAATAGATAATTACAACCAAAACAGTTATGCTTTAACAGTTTCTCTGTCACATTTAACTATAAGTATTAATTTTTTTACAAGTAATTAAATGAGCCAACATAATAAAAAATAAACAATATTCTGGGAACTTAACGAGAAAGCCAGTGTATCAGTGAAAGTTAGAGAAATTAAAAGAACAAAGAACTTGGATAAAAGTTAAACGTAGTAGACAATAAACGTATAACAATTAAAATTAGTTACAATACCAGAAAATAGTGCTGCACTGAAGAGGCAAACAAACACGGAAGAATTACAATAAGGATCATCTGTTATAAATTAAAGTGAAAGCAATTTCAATCTGCAGTACATAATGACGAAACAAAGTGTTGTTTTTTTCGCTAGGATATTTTAAGCAAAACCATACTAAGATACAAATTAAATCGAATATTTTCCTAATAAGGATCCTTGTGAGGAAAACCAATTAGCAAATCACCACATCACTTCTTTCTCTTTGATGCTTTACATCTGGAGCTAAGTATGGAAGCTATCCCTGACTGAGGGGCAGTTATATGGATACAAGCATCCATAGTTTTCTCCTTAGGTAAAAATAATAATATATGATTTGACAGAATTTTACCTGTAAGGCTTTATCAGAGAGCTATTTTATCTCATTTAAACAAGCTTAATAGTGAAACACAGAATGCAGGAGGAATTTCTAAGTACGTTTATGAATTCTGTTTCATGTATTTATGTTTCTTACATTCCATACTTCATTTTTAATCTTGTTTACACAGATTGAAGTGCATTCTTAAATAAAACCTCACAAGTGAAATATCAGATAAAGTATAAAAATGTGTCGAGTCTAGTGACGTGTTTAGTTTTTGAAAATGATTTTCACCACCTGTATATTTGGTAATATTTAAAAACTATCACAGATCCTTCTGAACCTCAGCAGCTCAGGAGTGTCAGACTGCTAACTCTAATTTCATGTTCTTTCAGATTCATTTTAAATGCTTCACATCAAATCCAACTGTTTATCACATGAGGAATAAACTAAATTAAGGAAATGATATTTACTTAAAATCCTGAAATAACCTAACAAATTTGAAGTATTGAATTAGACATGGTAAAAAGAAATGGATTGAAATAATGGTCCCAAGTATGTGCTAGAGTAAGGAAATCAGTTAACAGTAAGAGAGAAATAATACATTTTCAAGTTAATACAGCACAGAAGGAAACATTTAGTGAATAGAAATGAAAGCACAGTATTAACAAAAATATTAAGGTTCCATACAATATTTACATGTTGGGAATATTCACCATGAGGTAAGTCAGACTTTGTCTAAAACTATGTCAGAGAAACATGTAAAAGCTTTTACAAAACAACATCAAAGTAAACAAATGACCACAAGTTTAGTTGGGTCAAATGGGATTATGTTCCATGTTATATTATTAATAGAAGTTAGAATATATCATGTCACAATTTCCAGTGGTAGAATGTTCTGGTTAGACACGAACAATAAAAGAAAAATGTATGAAGTACATAGAAAAGGAGGCAGAAAGAGCGTCAGATGTCTTAAGGGCCAGAGATCAGTACATGTTACTGATAAATATGAAAACAAAGTATTATCCACCAAGGTTAGACAGAAAATGGTTAGCAAGTGATACAACTTTTTGTGAGATGTAATTACTGTGGAGCTTTAAAATGTACAGAAACTGAAGTTTTCAGGAAATCAAGTTTATATTTTTGAACTTTATTTTAAATTATGTTATACACTCAAAATCATCCTTAAAATTTAAAAGTGAAAAAAATTACAAAAATAATTACTTAAAAATCAATTTCAAACAAAATTTTAAAATAAACAAAGTTGTTTACAAGAAATATTATGGTGAATTCTAAATATGAATGACAGTTATATTGCATATACAGTTAGTATACTGTAGCTGATGTGTTAATGTTCTAATGAAGCTAAATGGGATTGAAAAACATGACACTGACACAGAGCTACAAGGTATTTTCAGTGGTGGGGAAAATTTTTCAAAAAAGGTCCATAAATTTTTCTGTAATCCAACATTTAAACCTACCAATCACCTTAGGTGATTATTAGTCACTTTTCTTTTGACGTCACTTAGTGAGGCCAGGAGCAAAGATATGGCTTGGATAGGGGAGGTGTCAAACACCTTTTCAACTTCTTACAACCAGGGGGTGACCAATGCTTTAAGGAATGAAAAAAAATCATTGAAGTTACATAAACAAAAGGAATTATATAGACCAAATACACACCACCCTTAAATATTAAGCAATGGATAGTTTTGCTCAGAAACTCTTTAATAAATAACATTATCAACAAATGTATGCATTATAGATTTAAAAAACATACCATAATTAAGAAGTTCAATTAGGTAAGACCACACCAACCAGCTCTTTAAACATACTACAAGTTTCAAATCTAAGTGCAGTTAATTTCAAATAATGAACAAACTCTCAAATGCACCAGTGTGTGTATATACAAAGATATTTTAATAAGACACAGTATTAAAAAAAAAACCTTTCAAAATGTGTACATTTAATGAAAAATGTCTGAGGTATGCTGTGGTACCCATAAGCCTATGAAAGCTATGAGTAAATATTTTCCACCTCTAAGCTCTATTAGTGATAGATAATTAGAATAACATGCTAAATTATAACACAAATAAAGCTATTTTTATTTTCTTTTTTTTCCAAGCAATATTATGGCAGTGGATGGGTAAGGGGGAGTATGGTTGGCCTCTAGCATGTACAGGACTTTGAGAATTACCATTTCCATATTGTTCAAAGGTGGGCATTTCATTAGTTTCAAATGAGCTTCTAGTTCTTAACAATATTTTATTTATATAAGTCAGCTTTTCATGCATTAGGTTAGAGTTGGATCAGGTAAGCCCCAAAATTCAGGCAATTGGCTCCTGCAAGTATTCTAAACATTCAGGAGCTAACAACATATATATTACATACCATAACTGCTTTATCACACCAGTTTAACTGTGGCTTCCCTGGTGTTAAATTTTTCTTGTGTTCCTTAACTATCTCTAAAATGGCAGATTTAGCTCTCTGATATTCTTCAGACTTTGGGCTGAAAACAGAATAATAAATGAACTAGAATCTGGATAATTTAAAAGACATTAAATAAATAAATAAATATATCAGTGAAAATGTAATTTAATTTTTACATTTTTACTTTGAAAAAGTTAAACAAAAGTTTATAATAAGAAACTATAAGAAAATAACTGTAATTACTATATTTCACACAAAGTCTATCTTTAAGGTTGAACAATTCATGTTACTGTTAAACCAGTCACCTGGTATGTATTACAACATCTTCCATTCAATAACATTGCACCATTTCTTGTGTAATTTTTGTCAACAAAACAGTTTTGTGTTAAAATCGTTTACTAAACTAGAAATTATAGAAATTATTGTATTATAGTAATATTTTCTGCCTAGATGATGGTACAGTTCTCATAAAACTAATAACTAGCAGTTTCAGTAGTCTTTTTTGTTTGTTTTTTGAATTTCATGCAAAGCTACACAAGGGCTATCTGCACTAGTTGTCCCTAATTTAGCAGTGTAAAACTAGAGGGAAGGCAGCTCATCATTACCACCAACTGCCAACTCTTGGGCTACTCTTTTACCAATGAAAAGTGGGATTGATTGTTACATTATAATGCCCTCATAGCTGAAAGGGTGAGCATGTTTGGTGTGACGGGGATTCGAACCTGCGACCCTCCCTTTACAAGTCAAAGAATGTTGTGATGGAAACAAAATAACTGTGGGTCTATCAAGATTTACTGGCTTGTGTATTTTAGGGAGAAGATACAATATAGTATGGAAAGTCTGTTGATATTCATGAAGAGGAGCATTCTCACAAGAAACACATAATGATTGGTCTGACAGTCGTGAGTTGAGTGTCTTAACCACCTGGTCATGCAGGGCTCCAAGTTGTTTGATGGACACATGAATTCAACATGCCCAAAAGGCAAATGAAAGAATAAAAGCTGACAAACTATCCATGACCAGAAGAAAATACAAGGGGAGCTGGAGCCTTCTGCAACCTATTTAGATACAATGGTAGCATTGTCAAAATAAGCCAACACCACCTGACTATGAATAAATCCTGTAAATAAAAACATTATCTCTGTATAAGACCAAAGGCTAAAAATAAACTTAGTCCAATAATATGAAAATATCTGTAAACAGATAAACTATATAGAAGAAAAACAAAAGTGGGATGAAAATATCCACCCATTTCTATGGAATTCAACACAGCAGGAGAGAAAGAAACCCCACTGCATCTGAAATATCTCGGGACCTGACAGAAAGTTGTTTTCCGAATGACAGAGAATCTACTAGTTACATAGAAAATGAAAAATCAGGAAATATGCAACAGTTTTAAACTATGTAAGAAATCAATAATATTTCCAAGGTAGGAAAAAGAATATTATTAAGGTGTGAATGAGATGCTGAAAATTTAAATAAAAACTACACTTGATGCACGAGTGAAAATCAGATGAGTTAAGAGTAATGATATATCTTGTGACTTGGCAGATGTTAGCCAAGTAACCAAAAGAGAAATGAAAACCTAAGATGATTGAAGACAAACAGAAAAAAACAATCACTTTGGTGGTCAGATATTGTGCCAAGCCCCTTTACCCCCTGAAAAAACACATCTAAGGACATAATTTTGCAGGTAGTAAAATAAAGAAACTTCTTTGGGATCACATGAACTGAGAGATAGATATAAAATGTCCATCTTCAACATTCACAGTCTACAAGAAGGAAAACAAAACAATTTGTAAGAACCTTCAGTTTAGAGATATTCAGAATCAAGAACTAAAATATAATGTAGATAGATAACACACTACCATTTTCTCTATGTGCTTCCGAACAAGAAAGATGTGTGTTTTTCTTAAGGCATTGGGCTATCTATCTGCTGAGCCCACTAAGGATAATCAAACCCAATTTTAACATTGTAAGTTCATAGACTTACTGCTGTACTGCAGAAAAATACGAGAATAACTAAAAATACTTGTATGATTTCCTTGGCTAGAAAGCTGAAAATTAAAATTCAAAACGTCAAGATGGTATGGATCTGAAGACATGACAAAAGGCTTTAATCTGGAAGACCCTTAAAACAGAATTCTTCCAGAAGAATGTTGAATAAGAAGGATAGGGTTTACATATAATTAAAAGTTGGAGGTTAGGAGGAAGAATAACTAGCAATCTTTACACTTAAAAAAGCAGTTCAACAAGAGATTGCAACCTAATTCATCATCAAATATTAAGCAGAAAAATATAAACTAAGTTTAATTCTCATAAAAGAATCTGATTAACAAGCTAAAAGATCTTAGTGATAATCATTATAATAGGTAGAAAGAAGACAAATATAGACAGATGGCTTCTTTTAAAGTAACAAAGACAAACGACCACAGTCAAAGAAGGTGAACAAGAAAAAAAGTTTTACAAGGAAACTGAGAAGCTGACAAACACACATTCAGAAGGAAAGTACCTGGTGAAACAGATATGTGACAAAGATGTTCACTTTTGACAGAAAACAAAAAATGGTAAAGAAAGGTTCTAAAGTACAATGACTTCAACAATTTATGAAAGCAAACTCTCAGAAAAAGCTTTCCACAGAAGTAATGGGTACTTCTTTGGAAGATGGACTGGTTATGTGTGTCTAACCTTTTTTCTTCAGAACAGTTGTTCTCTGGATATTGGACTGCTCCATCCCACCTAGATAACATATGTATTCAGTCCTTTTAGCTTGACAACCTATTTATGCTCACATTACAAAATTCTGGATCCATCTATGAAATTTGTAGCCCAATGATGGTAGATGTTTTCCTTTCAGAACTTTTTGAAATATCAAATTACAGAATGATGAACTGTCAATGTTTGACATGTTTGCATTGAAAAATATCTAAAAATAACTTTTCTCTGTATTGTGCAATAAAAACTAAAGTACCATAATGACAAAGATTGTCCAGAATAGGGAATTTCAGTTAATTTAGGTTCTGATGCGAAACTTTCGGTTATAACCATGTTTATCAATAGTTTGAGGAGAAATCTTGACAAATTAATATCCAACTAGCATATATAACCCTCTTTAACAGAACTATACAAGTCCTACAACTTTGTATTATTCAACTTTTCTTATGGGATCTGTTTGTATTTATTGCTACTGTTTAGTTACTCACTCAAATATTTAGCTATGAATACTTAACACACTCATTAATTAATAATTACTAGACGACATTTTTATTTAGTGAAATATTATAAAACTTTTGTATTAGTTTTTCTCAGGTGCTATAACTGTTTTTCTAGAATACTTTTCTATAACTGTTTTAGCATACTTTTACCAAAAAAATTGCTCTTCTGTTTCTATAGGGAACAACTTAATTAAAAAGTATTTTCTAATTGAAGACACGGTTGAATTTTTTTTCAAAGAAAGTAGTTTGAAATGAAAAACTGCATCCTTGTTTTTCATAAGATTTTGATCAGTGCATTATGGCAAATATTATTTGACTCAGTACTGACTAAATGTGAACTTTATCTAGCCTTATAAAAAGATGCATTTCAAATTTTCTGTGAAAGGCAGATGTGTACATAATAGTTACTTCTAGTTTTATCCACATTTTTCCACAACTTAAATAGCATTATTCTTTATGAGATTTTTATATTAACTCAAAGAAGAAAGGAATAATTGTGCTTGACTCATTATTACAGCAATTGTATTAGGAGTTACTTGACTTGCTATTCACCAAAATGACAATTATATGTAATATTTTTTAAGATTATATTGTAAAATTGTAGTAAAATGAAGAAAGTAAGTGCTATGGATAATATTTAATACAATGTTAGATAAATATGCATGCAATGATGGTTAGTACGAAAGCAGTTGTAGTTTTTTTCAGTGCAAAACCACATTGAATTATCTGATGTTTCTACCACAGGGAAATGAAACATGGGTTCCAGTCAGTGGCATAGATCCTAGGGGTGATGGAGGGTATACATCCCCCCCTTCATTTTAGATGGGGGGTATGGTGCATACAATCATCCCACCCTACAGTTTGGTCTGTTGAATTGTTTTATTGCATCACAGGCCTACAAATTGCATTTGTTCTTGTGATTCTTGTATTCTTACCAATCCAATTACATAATTAGGCCTAGATGTAGGCTTTTTCAGTAGCCAAAATGTACATCTTTAATATAGGTGTGCTTCTAAGCTTTTCGATCTAAGTTATAGTTCGTAACTTCATAAGTATCAGTCAGTTGGCCTAAGTATACATCCAAGTATCGTGGCAACAAGATTACTCTGACTGCATGTTTACAGCTTTCAGGTTCACATAATCAGAGATTACCAATTGTAAAAAATCTACGCCCCTGGTTCCAGTGTTATAATTCTGTAAACTTATTACTGTCCCACCTGGGACATAGATACATAAAAATATTAAAATATTCTCAGCTTGAACTTATGCGATCTTTGATTTTAAGCAACAATTTGCTTTGTTCAATCTTTGAAATCATTATGTCTTAAAACTCAAACAATTTTCAGATTTAATGCATAAGCAACTGTCTCATTCCATTTTTGTTCCATGCATCTGCTCCATTAATCTAATTTGTGAACCAAGGAATCCAATAATTGTATTTCAATTTCACAGTAAGATCTTTCATAGTAATTCTAGATAAAAAGAAAAGTTGATGGAACATATCAAGCCTCTGCACAAAATACAGATTTAGGATGAGAAGTCTTGCAAAGTGGTTGATAAAGTCATTTTTGTTAGGTCCTGAGCTACTCAGATGTTTGTCATATCTGCCTTGTGTTCAGCAGAGCTAATGTTCTTAATGGCAGAAATAAAGTTTATAATGAATCTTCTAATGACAGAGAAGGTTGGAAGGAATGTAGGACAGAACACCATCTATCCTTAAAAGAATCTTTAACACCAAAATAACTGGAAAATAAAAGAAGGTTTAGGTTCCCTATGAAGAATAAAAGAGTTTGTTGAAGAAAAATCACCTTGGGCAGGGACAACAATTCTGTAAAAGAAGCACACAGTTCCAAAAACAAAATCATATAAAGAGAGAGAGAAAAAAAAGAAGCAAAAATACTCTTGATGGTAGGAAGATAATTGCATTTCCCCACAAAAAATCCCCATGATATTCTTGTAAGAGGGCAATAACAACTAGGAAGGATCAGAGGAGCCAAACAAATTTAAAGTACGACTTTGATGAATAATCAAAGAAAAGAGTCCCCCCCTAAAGTTAACTTGTATTAATAAAGATTCTACTTCATACATTGATAAGAATAAAGGTATTTCCTATTAGTACTAGAAAGTTTGTTAAGTAATGCCACAGAGTAGTACATAAAGAAAGGTGGGAAAACCTCATTTGACAATCATTTGATGGATTATCTAAATCTCTTTAGAAGAATAAAAATATATTTGAATAATACCCTTGAATAACATTATATCCCATAGAATAAAGTTAGAAAGTACCATTTGATCACAGTTATGCTGATCTCACTATAAATATCTACTTATAAAGTTTTACATTCAATAAAGTACCCTTACAGATTATACATGATGGCAAAAACACATCAGAAATGCGAGGTTATGAGAGGTGCTCTTGCACCCACCTTCAGTAAACATGAGAATTAAAGGACTGATACCACCAAATTTGTTTTAAATAACCTTACTTCAAGGAATACTTTTCTCCAGGATCTCTCCCAAGATGGAATATTTTTGGTTGTGAAGTGTAATTCATTTGTTGATGACTGGTGATTCCTTCAACTTTCTCACCCGGACAAAAATCAATACCCTGTTGTAAGTTAACAAATCAGGACTGAACAAGGAAGTCTCGTTAAAAAAAAAAACTTATTAAAATAAAGACAATTCAAGGTAAAAAATGAATATGATATCCTGGCTAAAAGTCAGAAAATGAATACACAAGACATCATAAAACAGTCAAACATGTACACCCAAAAAGTTATTACTCAGCTAAAAAGATCAGTTAACAAGTATTTTTTGTTTAACCATATATGCAGCATCCATTAACAATAACAAGAATATAGTTACTTTAACATGTTACAATACATCAAATTGTAATACTCTACTTGTACTTAATGACTAAGAATTAAAATACAACTTTAACATGCATTTAATTAGTCATTTAAATTTGGTTCAGTATCTTAACAGAAAAAATAAATGATTAATTTATGGACACTCAAGTATTTACAAAATATTAGGAAGCTGAAGCTCATTAACTCTTTAACCACATGCTCAGTCAACTTGACTGACTCTGTGACCTCTTTGTACTTTACTTTGATTTAATACTCTAACTTTCAATATAGTATGTGAATCTTCACAAAATTTTGCAGTCTCTCAGTTAGCATTAAAAGTCTTTCCCATACAAAAAAGTCATTCTTTTAATGAAGTATTTTTAATAAACTAAAAAAAGATTTGCACATTAATATACTGAGTATTTGTTTTGAATAGTCCATATGAAAAGTAATTTTCATGTTAAGATTAAAAAAAGTTTTTCTCATATCAAAAATCTCAAATTTTCCTGAAACCTCCTAAATACATTTCAAATGCTTTTCTTTTATGAAAAGTTTATATCTGTTATTTTCTCTACTCAAAACGGATTGGTCAATTTGACTGAACTCATAACCACAGTTATTTTCAGAATAACTTCAAACCATAAATGAAACTACATTTATTTATCCTAAGTAGCTTCAAGCTCAAAACAGTAAGTCTATTTGTAATTAAATGATACTGCTTTATTACTCTTTAAACTGTCTCTAACTACTATCCTCACTATTATAAGTTGCTAATCACTTAGAGCACATGCAGTTCATGATGTTACACCAAAGAATTAAATTACCCACATACTGCTCACATGCTTGCCTCATGAAATGTGTTTATTATTATTATTTATTTTATCTAATCTTAACTAACCTAGAAAGTTCCCTATTTTTACATTTTAGTTACTTATATAATAATAAATACAGAATAAACATGAAAAACAATACAAAGTACTTATCCAATTTCATTTATTCTTGGTGTCAGTTGTCAAGGACATTTAAGATTTTTTGGTATACTAATGGTAGTATTGCACTGAATAATACACCAAAGAACATAGACTAATTTCCCCTATCTCTCACAATAGTTTTGGTTTTATAACTATGTGACAAGAGCTATTACAAATTCATCCAAGCTCATCATTGCATTTCTCACTACAATGTTACTTGTACTCTGAGTGAGATTGAACACAGTATTTTGTAATACATTATTTGATAGATAAAAACTCAACTATCAGTTATATGTAATATATAATTAAACATAAGAGACAAGTTACGAACATATCCTGAAAGAGAGGGTATGTCAGGAAGGGTTTCTGTAACCAAACAAAACTGAAGACTATAGAAATTATGGTTTGTCTGAGCAATAACAATTTTATAGAGTATAATTTATGTTTAATTATTTACTATTGCATGGAGTGGTGGAAAAAAATAGAAGACAAGATACTTAGAGAAAATGTGTCATATGTCATACTAGGGAAAATTCAGGATTTTAAAAAATATTTCCTTGTAGAATTAGGAACTCAAAACACATATATATATACTATTACAATATGAATTATTAGCTAAGATTTTATATTAATTGGTATTACATAAAAAAATTAGTTTAATAAAATTTTTAATATAAGATACTAAAACTTTTTGTCATGAGTGGTAAAGGATACCTGGGTTGAAAGAGTTAAACAAAAAACAATGGAGACATTACAGGAGTAAGTCATCACAACCTATGAAATGTTAGATGTTCAGTGGTTAACATACTCATTAATAGTTAAAAAAATCAGTGGTGTCACTACAAGGGAAAACAGTGGATTTTGAGCAGTGAGCAAATAAGTACTGACAGTAAAATGTGAATCAGTACTCACATTTCAACTTGTGTCAAGTGTTTGGGTTAACAGTCATTACTTTGTTCAGCAGTAATATTAAAATGGAAGAAATAAGGAAAAAAAAAAAGACAAATTAAGTTTAGTATCACAGAAAAGTCATTACACTTAACAACCCAACTTCAGCATCACAGAACAAAAGATGATGTTTTCCCAGTAACATTGAACAAAGAATGATGCTTTTTGACTGGTTAACAAATCAAATTCACTGCTACATGACTAGCATCACACTTTAACAGTTACTAATTCAACTTCAGTAATATATAACAAAAGGTGTTACTCTCTAACATTTAACCTTACAGCAACCTTATGCATTATTAAAATTATAGAACAAGTTACAACTCTCAATACTAACAGACTTTGTTATTAATTGCAATACAGAAATTATACATAGTAAGAGATTTTATTTGATAGGATCATATTCTATACATAGTAAGAGATTTTATTTGATAGGATCATATTCTATACATAGTAAGAGATTTTATTTGATAGGATCATATTCTATACATAGTAAGAGATTTTATTTGATAGGATCATATTCTATACATAGTAAAAGATTTTATTTGATAGGATCATATTCTATACATAGTAAAAGATTTTATTTGATAGGATCATATTCTATACATAGTAAGAAATTTTATTTGATAGGATCATATTCTATACATAGTAAGAGATTTTATTTGATAGGATCATATTCTATACATAGTAAGAGATTTTATTTGATAGGATCATATTCTATACATAGTAAGAGATTTTATTTGATAGGATCATATTCTATACATAGTAAGAGATTTTATTTGATAGGATCATATTCTATACATAGTAAGAGATTTTATTTGATAGGATCATATTCTATACATAGTAAGAGATTTTATTTGATAGGATCATATTCTATACATAGTAAGAGATTTTATTTGATAGGATCATATTCTACTGCTAAAAAAAAGACCATATTCAAATAAAAAACAAATCCAAGATAAAATTTCTTCTATACAAAAAATGAAAAATTTTTAAATTCACCAGTTAATAAAAACTTATCAGAAAATTTTTTATCACAAGACATTGATAACCTTATCTTACTTTTTAATATTTTATTCCATGTGTTGTCACATATGTAAAAAAAAGTTTTCCAAATAAGAATGAAAAGATAATAGAAAATTAGTGGGGGTAAAGAAAGAAACAGTCTCTGGTGTACTTCAGTAGTTTAAATATAAACTATTTATATCATATATGACACAAATATGATTTCATATTGCAAGAATAGTACAAAAACTACTTGCTGTGTCTCAACGACATGTTTAGTTTTTTCTCACACTAAATAATAATCAAATGCAGATAAAAAGAATTACCCATTGTATCTCAAAGATAAAATTATATTAACTATTTTAGAAAAGATTGTAGTTGAGGTAAAGTGTATGAAAAACAGACACATCTCCCTAAATATTATTCTAAACTAATTCTAAAATAATTTTTTAAAGAGAAAATTATCTGAAATTTCTCATGAATATAATTCTTTTTGAAGTGCACCATCTTTGTTGTGGGAGAGTACAAAGAAAAATTGCCTAATTTTAATGCCAAGAAAATGATTTAAGTTGAAATTAAATTATATTTAAAAAATCATTATGAATAAATTGCAAAGAAAATACTATCTGTTCTATCTTTACTATGTTGAAAATAAGAAATTTATCAAGAAAGATTAACCTGAAAAACAATCATTGATTTATCCCAAGTTATATTTCTAACATTTCTTGGTATGTAACAAGTCATCTATAAAAAACCTTAAGTACAAAATAATTGTTTAAATCTTAGGATCATAATTTTACCTGTTCTGTAAACTTGGGATTGAAAATAGCAAGAGAAAATAAGCCATCTAACACTGTAGATGTTATTGTTTTTATATTAATTTGATGAATGATAATAAAAAGTACTAATGTCCAATATTAATCCCACTGAAGTTACATGGTTTGTAATTTTTGAAATTTACAAATGTTCCTGGTCAAATATCTGAAGTTCCCAATTAATAAACATTAATCACAATTATAGCATCTGAGGTTTATAGTATTCCACCTGATGATATATACTGTCTTCTGGCATGTCTCATTGGTTATATTTATAGGTGTGAGAGGTGTTTCTAGAAATTTCAGCTTGCACAACAATACAGATGATACATTAGTTTTGACATACACACATTGTTGATTCTTACGCTTGAGAATCTTTTACAACTTTAATGAATAGGAGGGAATTTATTAATTCATGATTTAACAGTATAAGTTATGTACATTCCTAAATATAAATTCAACTTATACATCAATATTAAAAAATAGATATATGATAGTAAATCCATTTTTAAAGATTGTACTTTGTCACTAGACTAAAGCAGACAGACGATCATGGAAGAACAAGGGATATTTCATGCTGTACAAGATTCACCATTAAGAATGTAGAGTTGTGAATAACACTACATTATACTTATTAAACCTTGTTAACAGTACTGTTAGAATGTAGCCCACATTACATCTAATAATGATGGTACATATATTTAAACCACCTCATATTCAGAAAGTGAAATGACAAATACAAATAACATGCAACAGAACAGCAACCATTCTGACCTCTTTTAGCTCTTCCCATGAATTACTCCAGCACCAAAAATGAGCCTTGTAAAATCCTAGTCTAACTGCCATTAACTCATTACCTCTGTAGTAGAAAACAGGTCTGTGAATAAACAGAATTTTAAGTTAATTTATCAAATAAAAGACAAAATGGTGAACAGTGGGATGTTATGTTAACTTTCTTTCAGTAAAACACAGATGTGAAAATTGAGTATGTTAAATGTTTTGAGTATGAAACAAAAACCCCTGAATATTCAGGATGTTAGCTGAAAACAATAGGGAAAAATAATTATCTTACCGATTCATAGTTTTGCCAATGGAAAATAAAATGTGATGTTATACTGTTACAGAAAGGGTACTTAAGTAAATAGATGAACTGCTTCTGTGTCAATAAGAATTGTGATTGTAAACACATTTTTTACTAAACTTTCAGAAGAGAAGCTTGTGAGAAAGCACCAGGCATTAGGAAAAACATTCTCCTGCCAGATTTGGTTAAAAACAATTAGAAGAATATTAAGAGAAGCAAGAGAGAGATAGTGCAGCATGTCATAGTGTACATCATCAGGTCCAACAGATGTACTGCCAGACTGATGAAGAGCCATTTTCAGTTCCACCAGTGTAAAGGGACGATTATAGTCAAAGAGACAGTCAGTTCGAAAAGAAAGAGGTGAACACTCTGCCCGAGTCTTGATGGCCAAGAAGGTGGAGGAACAAGCAGAAGTGCTAGATACCTGGAAAAAGCTTTCACCTAGAGCAGGGGTGTGCAACATTTTTCGTCGGTGGGCCATATAACCAACTTCATCAATCAAGCGGGGCCACTTAAAAAACAAGCTTATTCGTGTACATGCACAATAAATTAAAAAAAATTCTAAAATGCAAGCAATAATATTTTATATATTTTGCATGAGTGATCATTTTAGTGCGACACTTGAAATTTAGAGTCCTTGCAGAGCTTGTCAATATCAGCTTTGACAGAAGTGGTTGCCACTCTTAACTGACTGGTCAAATGTTCATCAGTCAGCTGACTTCTACATTTGGTTTTGATGAGCTTCATTTTGGAGAAAAATTGCTCACAGCAGTAGGTGCTACCAAAAAGGGAGGCAATTCTTTGTGCATGACGAGACAAATTGGGAAACTTTTCACGTACAGAGTTTGTAAAAGTCTAGCAAACTGTTTTCAGAGAATTTCCTTTTAGTGTCCATGTCAGCCTGCAGTTCAATGAGTTCCATTTGGCAATCATCAGGACTGTCTTCCACTGCCAAATCAAAAGGTTGAGCGAACAATTTCAATCTAATTTCAGTTTGTCTGAAATCTGGAAATCTGTTTGCAAACTCATCACGCAGCTTTTGTACACTGGTTCCATATTTGGTGCAATGCAGATTAGGAAATTCCAGTTTCCTGGTTGCAAGACATGTAAAATGGGTCAATATGGCTCTTCTCAACTGAACCTGAAAAGTTCCAATTTCTTCTCAAAAGCACAAATATGCTCAAACAACTTATTCACAAGTTGACTTTTCCCTTGTAGTTTTAAGTTTAAATCAGACAGATGCTGTGTAATGTCTGTGAGGAATGCTAAGTCATTCAGCCAGTTCTCATTGCTCAAGAAGTCCACATTCTGACGCTTGCTCTCCATGAAGAATTTAATCTCCTCTCGCAGATTCCAGAATCTCTTCAAAGTAGCAGCTCTACTAAGCCAACGTACAGCAGAGAAGTACAAAACATCTGAATACTCACTGTCCAGCTCATCTAAAAAAAGTTTTAAATTGTCGATGATTTAATCCTCGTGTTGAATATAATTTACGCATTGGACGACATTTTCATGACTTCTGCAAAATCCAGAACTTTGGTGCACAAGCTCTCTTGGTGAATAATGCAATGGCTTACAACTACGTCTTGTGCTCCAATTGCAGTTAGAAATTTCTTGGTGAATCCATTTGTCCTACCTGTCATGGAAGGAGCACCATCTGTTGTAACACCACATAATTTATAAGGATTCAGTTCAAACTTTTCTACAACCTTAAGCACTTGTTCACAAATATCCTGTCCTGTGGTTGTGGAGGAAAGGCTTGCCATATCTAAAAACTCTTCGAAAACATCAAAGCCTGCAGTAACAGCTCTGATGAAAATGACAAGTTGGGATGTGTCATTGATATCAGTGCTTTCATCCAAAGCCAGACTGAAAGCTTCACACAAATTCAATCTCTCTTTCAAAGTTTCTTTGATGTCCTCTGAAAGATCTTTTGTCCTGCGTGAGACAGTAAAGCGGGAAAGGCTAGTTTGCTCCACCAAATATTTTTTCTCTGGACATGCATATTCTGTGAATATTGTTAAACAATTTTTAATAAATTCTCCATCACTGAAAGGCTTTCCCTTTTCTGCCATACATTCACAAAGCTTAAAACTCAGTTTTGTCACCAGTTCTGAATTTTTCTTGAAAGTGGTGAAAACACCTTGTTGCTTTTCAATGGATGTTTTTTAAATGTTCAATTTTGTCCTTTCGTGCCTGACCAACAATTTCATCAAACTGAGGAGTGCTTAGTTGCGTAATGTCGCTTAATATTGTACTCTTTCATGACTGCAATTGTAGTTTGACAGACGAGGCAGACAACACCTTGATTATGTGGGACAACAAGATATTTTGTGCACCATTCACTGTTGAATAACCTTCCCTCATCATCAATTTTTCGTTTCTTAACTGCTAGCCCTGATTTCTAGCCCTGAAATCAAAACAAAAATTATTCTCACGAAAATAGCAAAGTAGAAAAAAACATAGAATTTATTTACACATGGAACCTCTTATGGACAGAAACACACGTTTCTAAATTGGCATCCCGATCATAGCCTTCCGGTACTTAAATTAATTGAGAATAGCAAAATACAGTGTGACCTCGCCTATTCGCGGTTCGCCATTCGCGGCCCCGCATATTCGCGGGTTATGCGCGAACTGCGTTTTTGTAGGTCACAGAGACTGAAAGGGCTTTTCGAGGAGATTTCTGTTGTATTTACTCAATCAAGCCGTTTTTATCAATTGTCGTCTTCACCAAACAAGATTGGACTGCTATTGGCTGACTGCCTCAGCTTCCCCAACAACGCAAACGGCAAAGCACAGCCCGGTAACGCACGGTACAATTTAGTGAAATACATAACAGTATGCAATATTGCTACATTATTACTGCATCAATGAGTATAAGTATCATTAGTGTTTGGGAAGCATTTCATATAGTATATAATCGCATACATATACGTTTTAAAACTGCGTCCAATATTCGCGGTTTTTCGCTATTCGCGGGAGGGTAAAGAACGTAACCCCCGCGAATAACGAGGTCACACTGTACATAGAATCAGATGCATCTGAAAGCAAAAATTTTAATAAATTCAGTAAAGTCACAACAATATGTTAAATAATAATCAATTTACCTTCAATCTCTTGTAGTAACTGTAAAAGGTAATAAGATTTTCACCAATAATGAATGACGGACAGCAGAGGTTAGGGAAAATTGTCGCCAGCGGGCGAAGGCGAGGTTCAGGACATGACGTTGAGTCGTAGACAATAGTGCTAGTGCACGTCACCTATTCATGCCCTAAGGAGGCCGACCAATCGAATTCGGCCTGCTCCTCTCTAGCAAAGATAATTTTAGAAGTTTGTCGAGTCGAAGCCTGGGAATCCCGTAGGATCGATGCTTTTAAAAATATTCCATTTGCGTTGGATTACAGATCAGGCCACATGGTTAGATTACAACAACTAGGGCCACACTAAATGGCTTGGCGGGCCGGGTTGTGGCCCGCGGGCCGCCTGTTGCACACCCCTGACCTAGAGTATCGGTGATGCTCCAGACATCAGCTACCTCTTGGCCATCAGAGAGTAAGATCGAGAGGGGGACAGAACTATAGTGCCCACTGACCTTTCGAACCCTGTCCCATATGACTTTGGAACTGATGGTAGAAGATATGCTAGTTGTGAACTTAATCCAAGATTCATTCTAGCTTTGGCATCTTACCCACATAGCATATTGGAAAGCAAAGCAGTTTGAAAGTGTGGGATATCTACGGAAAGTATCCCAGGCCCGTTTTTGACCCTTCCATGCCATGTGGTAAGCAGGATTCCACCACAGATGATGACATCATGGAAAACGTGTCGAGGTTTTAGGAATACACTGAGCAGCTGCTTGTATAATACAGTCAGTTACCACTGCCACAGTCGTCTATTGATGGCTGACTGACGATGGGAGGTTCAAGTTCTGCAAGAGCAATGAAAGTGGACCAGTCTGCCTGATCCAGCGACTCATGCGGGTAGGGTGGCATCGACCATGTCCAGTCTCTCTCAAAAGTATAGGAAAATGGTCATTGCCTAGTGGATTATTGTCAACCCTCCATGAAAAATGGGAGAATAATGAAGGGGAGCAAACTGAGAGATCAACAGCAGTAAAGGACTGACTAGGTGTCAGTAGAGAATGGTTGTTTTAAAAGTTACAGTGCTTGACCATCATGTGAAAGTTGAGTTCAAATCCACTTGAGTCAGGATTTTATGCTAATTTTTTATCATTATTATTTATTTTTGATTTATCTATTATCATTTACAAAAAGCTCTTTGAATATTCAGAAAAATACAAATACAATTATATATTAAATCAGAGATACTATAATATTGTGCAATAAATACCAATGAGTATGTGTCAAAAACAACTTAATTATCTTTTCATTCCAATAGAAAGTGATAAACTTTTAGTGTTTTCACCTGTGGTAAGATATTTGTAACATTTTACCAAAAGGTCAAAGCATTTTTTATAAAAAGTTATATCTTTATGCATTTGCACTTTACCATCAAATTCTTTTGTTGTCAAATTACAATAAACACAAAGCTATAAGGAAAAGAAACTGTAATTAAATTTAAACTCTGAAAGGTACATTTTTAATTTGATTAAATTATTTTGGTAGTAGAATGTATACGACTTACATACCTATCTTTTATTTTTCCATCAATGAAAGTTGATTTTAAACTTATGCCATCTATTACCCTATTACTTGGTGGTTCTATTCCAGCGAAATCTAAAGCAGTGCTGAACAAATCCATTACTGTACCTAACTGATGAGAAATCTGGAAGAAGAAACAGATAAAAAAAAACCAGAAACAAACCAGTTAATATGGGTAAATTTATGAGAAAGAAGGAAAAAGAAAAATCTGTAACTGTTACGGTTTTACACACAACCAGAAATATAGTTAATTCAATATAAACTGAAATTTGACTAAGTTTTTACCTCTAGACAGAAAGTGGACCACGTTATAAAAACATGGGTGTCAAGGTTGTCCCTACAACCTTTTCCACCACCATCTTGTGATATTATTATCCACACACATTCTGAAATCACAAGATACTCCTTGCCTATCAAAATCTTCCACAGTCACTTTCACACATGTACATAATATAATACACTGACTCGTGACAAACACTTTAACCACAGTTTGGGATAAGATAAAGTATTTGTCTATTTAAGTATCTGTATTCCACATCAGTTGAATAACAGATTTTGCTGTTAATTAGAAATAAAGACCTTAATTCCATGCCCATTCAACAAACTGAGTTTCTAATTTGTATTTTACCTATAGATAGTGAATGTTCTAGAATCTCGTTGAATAGTGAAAGATCTGATAGAAAATGAAAGTCAATGTCCATCTTCAGTAGAGAAAAGGAAGTGTGATTTTATACACGGCATCTAAAATGTTGTACTAAAATATCTTCCCAGAAATTTTACAGAATAAGAAATAAAACAATTACTGAACATTTCCACTTACTGTGAACAGGGATTTATAAGTAAAGCTACAATTTTCAATCTCAGTACCAAGACAGTCTGCATTAAAAGTTAGAAACACATCTGAATGCATTCTATACAGAGCAAAAAAAGGGTAGAAGCTTAAGAATAAATAAACATTGAATCTGAATAGCAACCAAAACTAATTGTAAATAATCACAAAAATCTTCATGAACCTTACAAAGAATGAACCTTACTTAAGCCTATAGCATGAGGCTTTGCTGGACAGAAATCTAATCTGAAATAGAGAGAAAAAAAGATGGAGTATAAAAAAACAAACTTGACTGATATATTAATGTATCATGCATTTCTACTTTCTGAATTTGTTCTTTTATCTGTATATATGTGAAATTTTACATAACAGGATTGAAAAAGCCATTAAACAGATTTCATTCAAGTTGCCTTTGTTTATTTGGTATTCTCTGGAAGGTAGCATCATTCCTGTCCAGGAAAGGAAACTACTCCCAGTACTGCATATTGTGTAGGGATGTTTACAGCAATATCCTTTAATGGCAGTTAAAGTGATATCTATAATTTATAGATTCATCTATGTTTGAATGAGAATGATCAGTCATGTGAGTAGCACTAGTCACTCAAGACAAAAGTGATGTTATTTGTGAACTAAGAAGTATTGGGTTTTAACAGTTTAGTACATGGATTTTAATTCAGCAGCTTCATATAAAAAATCTGGTAGAAGTAACAATCTTATGCAAAGAAAAGTAAGTACATAGACCATGATTAATATCATAATAAAGATAATTGTTCATTTTGCATTTATTTTGTGTCCAGTCTCATAATTCCATTTAACATCATGATTCAACCAGTAAAGAATTAATCTTACTTCATAATTGATATCTTGAGCAGTTTTCATACACCTCTTGACATAGGTGGTTTGGGTGAAAATCTATCTGGTTCACAGAAAAGGAAGCAAAGTAACAATATCTAATGAATTGTTAAGGTTACACTAAATTTATTTAAAACAAAAAACATTAACAAAGCAAGTGAACTAAACCAACACTGGCAAGTTGTACAATTTGTGCCATAATAATCAGATTATCAAAAAAATGCTGCTTGAGAAAGTGGAGTGATTGTCTTACAAAATAGCCAATACAATAAGATAAACACAAAATGGACATTAAGAAAGATAACACTGGGGAACACTTTTTCAGTAACTTTGAGTTGCATTGGATATTTTAACTGATTCTGAAGGAGTTTTAGGCGCTGATTTCAAATCTGAAATTAGTTTTTCTCTACAAGCTCTAGTTTGTATGCAATTTGAGGTTAATGAAATTGTACAAATGTGAACTTGCATAAACCATGTATAAGCATTTTCACGTCCATATATATAGATAGCTTCTAATATTTTGATCATTCTTCTTTTGTTTCAGATCAAACATGGCTTCCAAAAATAGATATCATTGCAGAAACAAGCCTGATGCCTTCTGCTACATATGTGGATGCTACACACTCAATCGTCAAAGACGTAACATATCCTCGTTCGTCAAGCGTGCCTACAAGGCATATTTTGAAGTTCATCTTGGTGATCAAGACAAGCAATGGGCTCCTCATGTTGTGTGCCACAATTGTGAGGAAATGCTTCGAGACTGGACCAAAGGAAAACGCAATGGTCTGCCTTTTGGTGTTCCAATGATTTGGCGAACCCACCAACCATGTAACTGACTGTTATTTCTGCATGGTAAACACAACGGGTGTTGGGAAGAAAAACCGACATAAGATTACGTATCCGAACATTCCCTCAGCTATTCGGCCTGCTCCGCACTCTGAAGAAGTTCCTGTTCCAGTTTTCAAAGGCTTGCCTTCATTGGACGATAAAGACATTGGACATGATACAAACGAACAAGACAGTTGTGACAGTGAATTGTCAGAAAAGTGTACACAATCGGAGAACTGTTCTTCAGACACTGAACCTCTCCCGTCCCCAAGCCTCTTCCCAGGCTGAACTGAATGATTTAGTGCGGGATTTAGGTCTTTCAAAGAAAGCAGCAGAGCTTTTGGCATCAAGATTACAAGGCAGAAATCTTGTTGATTACTCTGTTAAAGTATCATATTTCAGAAAGCGTGACCAGCTTTTAGTGACCTTCCTTTCAAAAGACAGACATGTTTACTGCCATGACATCCAAGGGCTTCTCGAAGAACTGGGTGTACCTTACTATAGTCCTGCTGAATGGAGACTCTTTTTAGACAGTTCAAAACGCAGTCTAAAGTGTGTTCTTTTACATAATGGGAATGTTTATGGAGCAGTACCTGTCGGTCACTCAGTGCATTTTGGGGAAGACTATGATGATATGAGAATGGTCATGGACTTATTAAAATATCATGAGCACAATTGGATCATTTGTGTAGACTTAAAGATGGTCAACTTTCTTCTTGGACAACAGAAAGGTTTCACCAAGTTTCCATGTTTCCTCTGTATGTGGGACAGCCGAGCATGAGACAGACATTGGGTCCAGAAGGACTGGCCTATTCGTGACACCCTTGAAGCAGGCATGCCAAATATCATACAAGACCCAATTGTAAGCAGAGATAAGATCATCTTTCCTCCTCTTCACATCAAATTAGGTTTGATGAAGCAATTTGTCAAGGCACTGGAAACCGAAGGTGAATGTTTCCAACACATCATCACAGCTTTACCAGGGTTATCATTTAAGAAGATCAAAGCAGGCGTGTTTGATGGCCCACAGATTCAAACCCTAATTCGTGATGATCAGTTTGTTGCTAAGATAACCGCTTTAGAAAAGGCAGCATGGTTATCCTTTGTGGCAGTCGTTCAGAACTTCCTTGGAAACAATAAGGCGGAGAACTACAGTGAACTTGTGAACAGAATGCTCCTCGCTTTTCGTGATTTCGAGTGCAACATGAGCATCAAGCTTCATTTTATGAACAGCCACCTTGATAAGTTCCCTGACAACCTGGGGGCTGTGAGTGACGAACAAGGAGAACAATTCCACCAAGACCTAAAGGTCATGGAAGAACGCTACCAAAGGCGCTGGGACAAAAATATGATGGCTGACTACTGCTGGAGCATTAAACGAGATTGTCCAGATGAAGTGTACAAACGCAAAAGTTACAAACGCAAATTCCTACCTGAATAAAATACACAAACAAATTGATAAGCTATTCCGATAATTTTCTATAATAACGAAAAATTAAAAAATAAATAAAAATGTCAAATTGCTTAAAATCTGTAGCTTGCAGACAAAAACCGACTTCAGATTTGAAATCAACAAACTCAAATTGACTATAGAAAGGTCTTTTATTAAATGCAACAAAATGAGTGTTCCCCAGTGTAATCTAATGACTAACATGACATTAAACCTAAAACAAGGAAGCAGAAAGCAGTTAACTGTAGTGAAGAAAAAATTTTTTGAAGTTCACACAGACATCAGAACAGAATAAGAACCCTGAACAGCAGAAGAATAGCAACCTAACTGGAAGAAAATGAAATATGAAAAATGTCATCAGAACTCTAACTACAAATGTGCAAAATTTGTCAGGGGAAACTCAGAAGTAGAGGTTCAAAACTTAAGTAATTATGTTATGTTGATACGCATTGAGATTATATCAAAAACTTGTGAAAGATACAGGCTACAACAAAATCACATAAGTTTAGTAACAAAGTAAGTCTTTAATTCAAGAACGAAATATGTACCTTAACTTCCCTGATCCAGTAATGACCATGCTTGAATAAAGGGTTTTCAAAACAGTTCCAAGGTTTATTATTCAATATTAAAGTACAAACCCACCTGACCTGGTTTGATTGTGCCTGGCCACCAAGCTATTGCTGGTTCTCTCATTCCACCCTCAAATGTTGTCTCCTTTCCACAGAGAAAAGGCCCATTACTTCCTCCTGCAAATAACAGAGAATGTTCTTTATAAAATATTTTGCAAGCTGTTTGTAAAAAATGTGCAAATTTTAGTATAATTATATTGAAATAACTGTTTCTCGTGCAACTGGTAAAAACTGCGAGTGCATCAAATCCCTAAGGTGAGCTCTTTTAAATATACTTTTGAAAAATATATAGTATTTTGAAAGCAGACCATACCAAATTATTAATTTAACCTTAAATTGGCGAGTTAACTGGGGTACACATTTGAAAAAATCTTTTTAATTTACTAAAAATATGCTATAATGATAGCTACAGATTAGGGCTTCCATTCTGTGAAGATGAAATCCCAGTAATGTTTTTCACTGGAGAGTTGTTCAACTTTCTTCACATTTTCTTTAACATTTTTTATTTTCTGGCCAAAGGTCAGTTGCTTTTTTACCAGTGTTACTTCTTGAAAATACCAGGACTGACAGCTTGACATAATAGCCAGAATAATAGTTCCATAGAACTATGCCTCCTTTGCATTGAACTGGACAAGTCCAAGACAAAAGAAACAAGAAACAACAGAGTGACAATGATGAATAAAGACTTTAATTAGTATCAACCACTTAGCAATCAGAAATGTCTAGTAACATCTTGATGTTAACCCTCTTGTTATCAACCATGTAACCCCAAAGTAGCCATCAGCATTTCCATACTATAACTATGAAAATGCTAACCATATCTCCACAAAATATGGCAGCTTTTGATAAACATTACAAGTCTTTTATATATATATAAAACAAAATCAGATTTTTATAATAATGCATTTTTAATAAAGATTTGTCTGTGAATATAGAGAGTCAAAGTGTTAACTGCTCCAAGAGCAAAATGATTTTTTCATGTTAAGATTAAAAATATTTTTGTCCATCTACAAACTGTCAAATTTCATTTGAATAATCTCTAAAACTTCCTAAGTAAATATCAAGAACTTTTTTTCAGTTTCAGTTAAACTCTATAGTTTATATATTATTTTCTCTAACTATATGTAATCAGCTGATTTAACCAACCCTGTAACCACCATGAAAAAATCTAAATAAAACTTTTTCTTTCTAAAAATTATGCAAATTGTAACAGTAAACTACAAATGTTTATCCTAAATACCTTATCTTTCAGAACAGTTTACATCTGTTTATACTCAATTTTATTGTTCTATTGTCCTTTGAATCATGTTTAACTAAAAGTCCTGCTACAGAGGGTGTAAATCACTCAGGGAATGGAAGCTCAAAGATCTATACTGAATGATGTAACATAGCAAACATAAGTCAAGAATCATCATTATGTGTCATTATCCTACCTAATCTAACCTGACAAGTTTCTGATTTTTACATTTTACTAGCTTTTATAATCATAAATAAATAATACAAGAAATACAGTACTTTCCTGTATTCTCTTGTTTTTGTGCTGTCGGATAAAACTTTAGTCTACTCTCTCACTGCTAATAGAACTAGTACACTAAATAATGCACCTAAAAAAACAGAATAATAAACACAATGCAAACAATATCCAATAACTATCATAATTGATTGACCTTTTTAAGCATGGCATCAGAGCCTTTAAAAGTTTAGCTCTGTTGTCAATCCAAACACTGCGAGAGAAATTTTCAAAGTGAAGACAAGACAGACAATACACTGCATAGAAAACCATGTAATATAATACATCGTTTGATAAATTAAAGATATGACTTCCTATTGGTTATAAATAATTCTCCTACTAGGGGGGGGGGGGATTCAGAATTTTTAAATATATTTCCTTATAAAATTAAGAACATAACACACAACATTAAAACTTGATTTATTAACTATGTTTTGATGTCAATTTTATTTTGATACAATGATAAAGTAGTTTAATTAGATTTTAAATGTGACTATAAAAATTCATGAAATGATCATCATAAACTGTCAGACGAGACCAAGCATAGATAGAATTAAGTTCATCTGCTAAAGCCAAAATAGTTTTAACTAATAAATAAATAAATAAAACTCCAATGAATTAAAAAAAATGTATCACAGAGCAAAAACTCTAACTTTGTCACTTACAAATTTAAATATGTACAGGATGGAAAGCTAACAATAAAAACAAATAAATCAGCTTAATATATACCTAAAAACAGCTGGTTTGGGTTGAGAAAATTTTTTATGTAGAGGATCAAACAACGTTTCGACCTTCTTTGGTCATCATCAGGTCAAAACGTTGTTTGCTACTCCACATAAAAATTTTCTGAACTCAAACCAGCTGTTTTTACACATTTTCTCTACAAGCGGGTTTTCACATAATCACTGAAATAAATCAGCTTATTAGTTGCAGGAGGAAGAACAGAGAACACAGAATAAATCTATACTTGTCTTATACAATAATAAGCTTTCATATGGTATGGCCAAATCACAGGTATAGCTGTGAAACAAGATAATCAATGTACTAAGCTGTGCTTCACAAAATACATGGTTTTTGTAAAGCTCACTGTAGAGAAATCAAAGTTAAGAATGGCTTAGCTAAGGATTTGATGAATTTATAAGATCAGGTCTCTCACAGGAGTACTAGCTAAAATTTAAAAGAAAATGGTGGGTCATACAAGCAGGAAGCCAGAAATTAAATAGATCTGAGCTTGTTAACACAATATATAGGCAAGGTCTGATCCACTGTAGAAACATCTACTGAAATTTAAATTAACATGAATTTGACATGAAAGTGTGAATAATATATTGTGGCAATGTTACAGGAGCTGTGTTTGAGATGCATTTGGTCAGTTAGCTGAAGACAAACTTATGATCAATTTATAACACAGAATGGAAAGTAATTGCAAAGTCCAGCCAACCTAGACGAAGAACACTTGAAAAACTGTCTCATTTACTGCATAAAAATATTAGTCAAAAATATTTTTTTCACCAAATATCACTTTTAAATAGTTCAAAAGTAGTTATGCATACTAGAAACTGTTACTCAAAGTTCTTGTTTAATAGAGAAATTCAAAGGGCTGTTGATAAAACTGGACATCTTCCATGTCATTTACAGGAGCTTTTCTTTCATCTGTATCCTTGGACAAGGGTTAAGAGATAAAATAAATTACAGGTTGCAAATCAAAAAAGTGGTAAGACATTACATGAAGTTCTTGCTCAAGGTTACAACAGACATGATCAATGTGTTTAACACCACATGGACAAAAAAATAAGTAAAATATATATATAAAAATGGCTGGTTTGGGTTGACAACATTTTTTATGCAGAGGAGCAAACAACATTTCAACCTTATTCGGTCATTGTCAGGGTCACAAAGAAAGAAAGAGGTAACTGATCGATAGCTGACCACATGTTTGAAGGGGGTTGTGTAACTGAGTGTAGGAATGTAGAGGGCATGCTTAGATGTTTTATTATATTTATTAATACAAGTATAAAGATGTTCCTTTGTATTGGTTTATTTTGGGCTTAAGTTGTTATATAAGAAGCCTTACTTATACATTTTTAATAATATTACAAAACATTGTAACAGTTCACTAAAGTCTTTGGGAAATATGTGACTGCAAAACAGCAACTTTTGAAAGAAAAATATATTCTCAACAGATAAACTGAAACATTTGTAAAAAGTAAAACTCCAGAAGTAAAATGCTGAGAGACAGAAAGCATGAAGTTGTTGGTTCATATACTGTGTCTGGAAGTGAAAGTTGCAGTGAACAATTACAGTAGAACAAGAAAAGAGTAAATTACCCATTATCTTGCTAACCAAAGCTGCTCCATTATCAGATGTAAAAAGACAAGTGTATTGTTGGCTACACCTGCAGTCCATAAAGTATCCAGAATGATCCCTACTGAGAAGTCCAGTTCTCTAACTGCATCACCATACCTAAAGTAGCACACATACAATGTATGACGTTCCAAATAATAAAGCAAATCTTTGAAATTTATAAATCAAAAAAGATTGTAAGAGTATCGAGAGGTACATGTTGATATTCAAACTTGTATCATGTTGAAGTTTATAAATATATTTATCTGATGCTAGTTGTAAAATTAATCATTAGAATTTCAAATATGTTTTTTATCCAAGAATGACATTTTAAATTCAAAGATAATATGGTAAAAAAAAAAACCCTACGTAAACTTACTGGACTTCAACTCATGAAAATATCTTACATATAACTATCAGATGGAAAAACACTGCATAAATTTATCTCTAATTCCATCATGCATATAAAATATTGAATGTAACACCTTGCACAAAGAATTATTTAAGCTTATATTTAAGATTTCAATCTACAAGATCAAATCTAAAAAAAAACCACCTAATACAACATTAATCTTACACATCATTGTACTTGCCTTCAACTTTTACAAAGTTAAATGAAACATTTCTAATATCAAAACTAATTTGATCTAACATCAAGTCAACATGGAACCTTAAGTTGATGTAACTGAACATGAAAATTTATGAGCAATCATTTCACTAGACATGTTAATGTAGTTTCCATCTTATTTGATATGGAAATAACCAATTTCACATCTATGAGAACAACTAAAACTAAATTGTAAACCTAAACAAGGAAGTTTTTAGCACACAGATTTGTGCACAATTGTAACAGACATGCAAACTAGTGTCCCAGTATATCTAACAGAGTTTCTTGAGATGAAGCATATAACAAGTAAACTTGTCTAAAATTACATCTATCCCATCAATATACACGAAATTCCATCCTACCTCCAGAGTTTTTTGAGATACCCCACAACATGTAATATTTACATGCAATCTCATCTAGATGTAACATGTCAACATTTGTGAAAAAAATATTTGACATATGACTAAAAAAAGATTACATGAAACTCCAGCAAAATTTCAAACTGTTCTGAGGACAAAAATTTACATGTAAATATTTATGTGATTATTCTCAAAATTAAGATATGACTGGAACCTATAGGATAGCTACAAGAAATCAAACTGATAATCATTAACCATACATTGGGATAATAGGGTTGGACCTTCTATAAAAGAAAATAAGTCAACACTAACAATGACTCTAGCCATATATACAAAGACTGTAAATAGTGCCATTAGACAGAGCATTGTTGTGACTACTTGTTGCAATGAAAAGAACCATGCAAGTTTTCCAAGGGATTTAATAAATGTTAATTAGAACTATTACAAGCACAAATTTTTGGTTATCTTAGTGGAAGTTAGAACATTTGCTAGTTAAACCTAACTGTTGGATACTAATGGATGGAATTAGGTAAAATCAGTTGAACCTTATATTTTTGACTTTATACTAAACCCCTGATTTAAAATGATGTGAAAAATTCAAGGAAGTGAGAGTTGATGGAGAAACAAAGAATATTAACTGTTTAATTAGGATTGTAAAGCTTGTGCACATAGCTATTCATAAACCAGGTCATCTATCAGGTTCTCAATAACTTATGTATTATCCTGTTACAACATTATACAACAGTTTAACATATCTTCATATATTTTCACTAGTGTTTTTTTAGATTCTTGGGCTTTCCTCAGCTTGTTCTCATGTGAATTGTTAGAGTAATGTACTGAAACAACTTACAATCCTCTTTCACTTTTACCAAGAAAGCTCCTAGAAGCATACACTGGAGCGTGGGTAGCATCTGGAGCCCAGTAAAGAAAGAAAGGCTGCTGTGCTTGAGCTTGTTTTTTGATGAAAGATGTTGCTTCCTGGGTGAGGAGAAACAAAGCCATTTAAAATATCTCTACTTACATACATTGCCACATCTACATAATGTTTTATAATATACTATAGTCAGATTGTCATTATTTCTGTTTATACACACTATCACAACTACATAAGGTGTGACTATATAATTGTCAAGGTGTTGTTATTTCTATTTAAACACACTGTCACAGGTACACAATGTGTGACAATATACTATATTCAGGGTGTCAATCTGTCAGACCCACTATTCCAACTACCTAATTTGTAACAACACACAACAATCAGGGTGTCATCTCTATTTATACATTATCAAAGATATGCAAGGTGTGACAATACATTATTGCAGAGGTTTCAAAATGACCTAGTATTAAGCACTTTTACCAGTATATTATCAATGTACATACCACTACAAATTAACAAGTTAAAAACAATTGTAAATATTCCTCGCAAAATATCTTTATGAAAATCCTTGTTACAGTCAAATTGTCATTACCTCTATTTATATACAGCAACATAACTAACTACATGATGTAAAACAATACATCATGAACAAATTGATTGTGAAGAAATACTTAAATAATATAAAGTGCTACTGTGGATGTGCTCAGGTATGTATGTAATTATTTTTAAATTTAATATTTCAAATTTTTTAAGTTCTTTGTTCATGCTATATAGTGCTAGCTACAAACATCACTAATGTTCAACTACAGCTTTATCATATCACAATGTTCACACAGTATTGTGCCATTTTGTGATGGAAATATTAACTTTAATTTCTTACACAAAATATAAAAACACCAATGAAACAACATGAGAAATATTATGGAAAAATTAAATTTAAAAATGGCAATTCTTGTATTTTTTTGTTCATATTTTATTCATTAAGGCCCTGAAACACACTTTCATGAAGTGTTTGGGAACAAAGACAAAATAACTTTAACAAAATAATGTTTCTAATATTTTCTGGATTGGTTCTGAGCAAATAGTTATATATAGCAAGCACATTTCACTTCATTTTAGAAAAATCTATCACTCATTATGAGCACAGTATTTTAATTCATCATTTAATGTTTACTCAAAATGTCTAGTTAGTACTCAAATTTTCATTATTTCCAAATGTTTCAAAAGTTCTGCATTCAAAACAGGTCATAAACATTAAAATTTCATAGATATTAAAGTTTGATACTATTTTTATTGTGAAACTTTAAAGCCTTTTCCAATGCAGCAAATGATTTCATCTAGGAGATTTTAAGTTCTTTTTACTGGAGTACTTGCACTTCCAAAAAGCTTTACATGTTTAAAGCTTTCATTACCACACCAATTACAAAATGATTGCAAATGATGACAAACTAAGTGGCAAAGCCCTTCTCAATGTGTGCAAGCTTCTGTTATCCAGCAGTCACAACTCTGAAACTTATCTGACTTCACTGTTATAATATCCCAAATACTAAACCAGTAATGAAAAAAAAATTCAATTACACCTGCTTCTTACCTCTTATAAGTAGGTGCATGATTTTAGTGATTTATCATGCCTTTTGGTCATTGTAATGTTTTAAAAAGGTACATTTATCATTACAGTATACTTCATAACAGCTCATACTGATCACCATAGCTAACCAATCATTTGCTTTGTTTCAATGTGCATCAAAGCCATCTCTGTAATAATTGGTTTATTTCTTCAAATTTTACTACTTTCTGAGAACATTAATAATTTTAAAGTGCCTTGGCTGTATCAACAGACTAATTTCTATTATCTACACTTAACATCACCTTCAGTGAGCAAATCAAAATTCAGTGCTAAGCAGTAGATGTAAATGAGAGAGAACATCCTCCACCAGTTGTGTCACAAGTTGTTTTACTCTGGTTTACAGATGTGTCAATCACATTCAAACACACTGATTTTTTTTAATAATTGCTCTTCATTCAATTTTATATCTTGTAGAGCTTTAACAATAGCTTCATGTATACCTTTTACACTATAATTTTCTACATGTAGCAAGCATAAACAATGTCAGTCAATAATTCTAGATTTAGACTTCTTTTAAACACTTAGCAAATTCCTTGGCAGTCTTATCACTAACACATTTTTATCCATTTTTCATCTGCAGAGACTTGTTCATTGGGTTCCAAGAAACAGGAACAAGTTTCATTAGCATTGTTAGGAAACTAACAAATTTTGCATCACATCATTTTACATTATTTTATTCAAACCATGTCAGCTCTGAGCCATTCATAAAAATGTGTATTAAAATACACGTGTATTTTACCTACATAATTTTTTTATCTTTTATAAAGGCCCACTTTCAGCAGAATCAGTTATTGTTCAGTTTGTTTGATAATATGAAAGGCATGTAGAAGGATTATAATCTTGTTATAGATAAGCAGATAATCTTGAAAAAATTCTGATAATCTGTTGTATATATTTATTTCAGACACTAGATTAAGTTACTGCACAACATTTTATGAATTATGACATTATCTTTTTTATATACAGTTTTTCATGAAAAAAATGTATCCAGTACACTATTCTGTAAATAAAGCAACATAAAAAACCATCAGACAAAGTAGTTTTTGTAATTAGTGTGCTTGATTATATTAAACATTACACTTTCAGTATAAAGTTTAGGAGAACAATCCAAATTTTCTGTATCTCTGAAGAAATGCTTGTTATTTTTGTCTTGTTTCAGTTATTGTCAGCAAATGCAGTACAGTTAGAAACTCCTTTTCACCCCTATCACAGAATAGCTTCCACCAGTGACAGCTCAAGAAACAATGAAATTTAAATTCTTTGTTGTTTATGCATATATACAAAGATGCAATACTGAAACTCAAGAAGCTGGAAGTGATGTGGACATAAATATCAAAAGTTTATTCTGTAATAATACAGTAGCTGCTTCTTTAGATTAAAGGCAATTACAATTTTTAGGTGACCAAGTCAGGTGTTTAACCTGTTTTTCTTTTACCTGGTGGGAAATACAACTCTTTAGCACTGCCCATGCATCAAGGAAATACTTACATACCCAAGCTATTGTGGTAACACTCTTATTTAAATGTGTCAGTAACACCAAGTTACATCAAACAAACCATGAACTTTCCTTTCTTATTCTTACCATTAATTATTTATATCTACACATGCCAATGAGTAAGGTAACTGCAGGTGACAGAACAGTAGAGATACCAAAGTCTCTGGCAAAAATCCTTTTATACATGCTTGGTAATGAAGCCTTGCAATATGAGGGGGAGCTTTGGTTATTTTACAAAAATTATTAAACCTTTCAAATATGAACTTTGTAACACAAATGCATAATGACCTAAAACACACAAGTAACACCTAAATATAATTTAACTGTCTCTCTTACTATAACATATATAGACGAGAAACAACTGAAGTGCTATAGGGAACATGCATTAACATTTACCCAAGGACAACTTGGTGCCAGTTTCAGTACAAGTTTTGTTGAATTATATTGTAAAATGAGCTTTTTCTAATGACCACAAACACATAAGGCTACAGAAGGTTGGTGTGGCACCTGTCAAGGGTTGACAAAATTGATTTATTGTTTCAGCTGCATTAAGCAAAAGCACTTTGTACCACATGTGTCAAAAGGGCATAGTAAGTTACATCCACATCTAGACTTAAATGTACACCCTTGTAAAAATTAATTGAAACAAATGATCATTTTAAAATATTTTTTAGCATGGCGGCCGGTCTAGCCTCGCTGATTTCCTTTAATAGTCATTTTTTCACACAGACAGCATCATTAGCTGTGTTTTGCACTACGGTCGATCTATTTTTGGGATATATGACGAAATTTTGAGGAATATTACATCATTCAAAATTGCGTTAGAAGGGCAAGGAGACCAGACAAACAACAACTTACCAACTCAATGAAGAAAAAACAGTATCAATGGGGTCTGAAATACAAGAACTGGATGCAAGAACAATGGAAGAAGGTGTTACTCAGTGACAAGACTCATTTCTTCGTACAGGGTCAAAGAAGTCTGCATGTTCGCAGATCTCCAGGTGAGAAACTTTGAGAATCTCACATCAGTCAGTTCATAAAACATCCCTTGAAGATGTTTTGGGGGATTTTTCAGCTACTATGGTGTCGGAGGCTTACATATCATAGAAGGTATTATGCGGGGACCATAGCACATCAAAGTTTTGCAGAAAAGAGTCATTCTAGGATTGAAAAAGATTTCCAGATGGGTCTGGCATTTTTCAGCAATATCTGGCTTCATGCCACACATCAAACCTTGTGAAGAATTTTATGACTACAACATGATTAAAAGTTCTGGAATGGCCTGGAAACTCTCCAGACTTAAATCCTATTGAAAATCTTTGGGCAATTTGTAAAGAAAGACTTCGGGGAAAAGACTGTACTACAAAAGATAAGCTAATTGAGGCCATAATTGAGGTGTGGTACCGTGATCCAAAATTTAGTGAAGATTGCAGTCAACTCATGGACTTTATGCCAAAGTTAATTAATGATCTTCTGAAAAATAAAGGTGGTCATATCATGTATTAATTTGAGAGTAATTTTTGGATTCTTAGAAATAAAATGCAAAAAAGTGAAAAAAAATCATAATTTTCCGTCTTGTTTCAATTAAGTTGCACAAGGGTGTACATGAAAATCACCTTATGCTTAAAGCTATACTTCACCAAATATTGACATTATTTATAGCTCGTATGTTACATATAAAAGAATAAAAGCTAAGATACTATAAAACCTTGAACCTAGTGGATAATAATAATTTAATTCCAATAGTAAAATGGTTTAATTAAATTTTGAGTGTAACTCAGTGACACACCCAGTAAGGTGTTTAAAAATGGTATTATTTTCATAAGGTTAATATGCACTTTTTAATTCACTAGGTTTATATAACTGCATTTTCTTTTATATAATTTCTTGTCAATGCACTATGCTTTACAAACTTTCAAAACTTCTAGCTCAAGTTAAGTGTTACTATATGCTTGATAAAATAACATACCTCAGTAAACATAACAGTAAGGTTGGACTCTCCTGTTGTTTTATTGATCAGAAAATCTTCATAATACCTAGATTTAAATACAATCACTTTTCAACATTATGTGTAATAATAAATGATTCCTTGTTCAAAACAAGTACAGAGGGTTAATTGCACTTTATATAAATGATTTATATATGTGAATGTAGAAAAAGGTAAGATTTTTACAGGAGATTTTAGAGCATAGGAAATATATTTTTGATAGAGAATATTCTCATACATATCCTACCTACAGACACTCTCCTTCCAGCTTTTGAAGTCAAAGTTCCACCACTAAATGCAAATGGTATCTTGCTGCTAAAGTTACTCAAGACGTTGTGAGATATATGATTGACAACTTAATCCACAGCAACTTCCTTGTTATACAATATTGTCACAGTTAGATTTCTTGCAAGAAGAATATGAAAACTTTTCTTTTTTTTTTTTTTTTTTGTAAAGGAGGATAATTACCTTATATAGTAAGTTCACAAAGGAAGGCTTCAATGTTCTTCATAGAAACATAAAATGTGTATATTAGAGTGCTTAGAATAAAAGTGGTCTGCAAAACTACACCCTCACCTACAGCAAAGTAAAGGCTATGGTTCTGAGAAAGTATTTTTTGAACCCAAATGATAATAGCATATCTGAAAGCCTAATAAACAAGGTAATCAAGAAGAATTTGAAGTTAAAAAAAGCTCAGGAGCTAAAAAAGAAAAACACCCAAGACTGGGAACTGCACACTGAAATTAATAGATGCTTTTGACCACATATCTCTGAAATCTTGTGAGGAAGTTCTCATGTACTATTAGAGCAACTGGGCTTCTTAACTCCATGAAATCTAATTGTATCAAGTTTGTGTAACTGTTGGATAGTTTGTATTTCAGAATGGCTGATATGGGTATTAACACTTACTATTAAAGTAGAGAACAACCTTCTGACCTTCCTAGGTTATCTTCATGTTAACAAAGAACATTGGATAGTTTGTTTTGCTGCATTGTGAAAAAACTAATGAAGGAAATAGTTTTAAACTTCAAAATTATTTTTTACAGAATATGTAGGTTCTGCAAATAAAGCATTTTGTATGTGCTCTTTGTATAAATTTGTAATCTTTGATATTTTCAAGGTAATTTCATTGTAACATGTTCCTACAAAAACAAAAATGCTTGCCTTTGTTCGTGGTTTTAATACATTATTTTATGCCTTCCTATGTTCTTCAAAAATTTATCAATACATATATTTTTTTTATTTCAAAGAACTACATAAATATATTTGATTTGAAAAACAACACCTACAGTTTAATTGAGAGAGAGAGAGAGAGAGACTAACATCTTATCATTATGATCTTGAGTAATCCTGATGATTTATCATACAGCAGATGTTTTGGAAGTACTTAGCACAGTTGATGAACCAACATTTGCCTGCACCGATGTCACTGTTTTGAAATTTTGACATGTTCTACAAAAATTTCCATATGCTGAATCCAAAAATGATATACATGTATTGATTTTTGGCAAAACATCTCATGTACTTTTACATAAAGTAAATCCATTTAATTGAAATCAGGTATCATTTTGTTATCTATCATTGTAGAACCCATAGGAAATGCAGTGCTAGCATATAAACAATTGCTAAGCTCCAAGACATCATTTCTTTGTTTATGCATGCAGTTTGACATTTGTTTTTCTTTTCAATATTTGTTATTCATGGTTATGGCAACAAGATGTTGTGTAAATTACCTCAATATATTCTGTTATATTTGTGGTAATTTGTTGTAAAGAAACATAAGCAAAATATTACAGAATTTGTCAAAAAAGTGTACAACATGTACAGTGGAATAAAACTTGGGGACCAACACAAATTATGGACTCTGCACAGAGTTTGCACCTTTGTGTTGAAGAGTTGAGACAGTGGATTAAAAGGTAAGAAAAATATTTATCTTCTGAATTTTCCAATGGTCTAACATGAGCCTAGAAACCAAGGAGATGTCTGCTATTTTTGCTCATGTAATGTGCAAGGCTTGAAATAAAAAGGAAATTTCTTTTCTGAACCTTCAATCTGTAATAAGACATATTGCTTATGGATCTGATGTATTTGTACCTACTCCACTGGAGACATGTGATACAGTTTCATCTAATTCTGAATTTGATGTCAATAGAAACGATGAGAGGAATCATTTAACCTGAAGCATCTGGTGAACCAAAACTTTTTACACAAGGTAAACTGAATGATTTGGTGAGAGATATGGGTCTTTCAAAGGATTCTTCAGAGATTTTGAGGTCCAGACTTTAAGCTAAGAACTTGTTTTCTCCAGGGACATCATGGTACAGAAATTGAGAAAAAATGCAAAAGGTTCACAGATTTGTTGCAACAGAATTACTAAATTAATACAAATGTTAGGAACTGAAGTCCATGAATTGAGTGGCAATTGTTCATTGATTCTCCAAATGTCTTCAGAATAATTTCATAACTTTTTAAGGCAAACAGAAAACAGAGTTATATTCACAATTTCCTTAGTTCTTTCACTGTCATGACACATACAAGTATACCTTTATGACACACTATGTTGTATAATGTTACGTTACTGTCACATTTTTAGTTCTCTGATTGGTCATGCAGTGCATGATTTGCATGCTCTGCCTACACATCAGTGGTTAACCATGTCCTGTAAACCAACTATATGAAACATAGCACCATTTTATTATACTCTGTCCTCCACACTTCATAGTTAGAATGAAAATTATATACAAAGTGTCCTCCAAGATGCCAGAACATACAAATCTGTCTATTCAAAGTAAACCAAAAGTAGCAGGACTTATCACTCCACATAATGGTTTTTCCACTGTTTTACTACAGCTTGAATAATCACTGCATCATAAGAGTTAATACCTTGGCTGCAACATTCCAAGTAACTCAGCATTATGAAGCTCCCAGTATAAAGTGGATGTAGTTATGTAGTAGTGTGCTATGGGATTCACAAGTAAAACAAGTGTAAACAGCATTACCAGCTTGAAATATAATACAAACTGTATACTAAGCTGTTTTAGAAGTGTTTGAAAATAAATCATTGAAATCCTAGAACAGGAGGCAAGGCCCATCAAATAATGTATTTAAAATTGTTGCAAAACAATACTGCCAGTTGTTTTAAAAGCTCTTTATGTTGGCCTTGCAGGAAATATAAATCTTGGTTGCAGTATCTTATTATAACATAAGCATCTTGTAAGCTAGAACTAACTGTGATGTCCAGAACGTTCAAAAAATGGTACCACATGTTTCACACAGATTACACTAGAGCTGGGTTGATTAGTCTTATTTACTAATCAAATCATTTATTCATTGGGCTCATTAACCAGTTACATTCAATGAAATGATTATTCTCATGAGACTTAGATAGTTGGAATAAATGAAAATAATAATCTGACACACTAAGTCTGAGTAGTCAATATTATTTTCATGCATTAATAGATTTAATTGTAAGCTTGATTAATGTACTGATTATGTTAACTGATACTATTCAATGAGAAACCTTAATATTAATAACACTGGCTCCCTTACAATCCTCAGATTATACTACAAAACAAACATATCATTACTAACATTCTCAGATTTGCTACACAATGTAACAGATGATTTACAGCATACATGTATATATACACAAAGAGGTTAAGAAAAACAAATTGTTTAAAGAAAATTCCTAATAATTTGCTTCCTTACTTATAATAAGACAAGGATTCAAAAGAAAAGAAATTGAATAAACACACAAATTTCAAAAACTATTCTATTAACATCATGTCTAATAGCATTCAAACTATGCAGATAGTAAGAGAACTGTATTTTATGTATTACAAATGTAACATTTTCTTTTTCAATAAAAGCTATTAACTTGATCACATAAAATATTGCATACCTTCCAATCATTTCATCATTCCTGAAAACTGGAATATTTGGAGTTGATTTCTCATTATAAGGGCCAAAGTGACAGTTGGATGATCCAAACCATTCATGAAACCCATGTTTTAATGGTAGATATTGAGCTTGGTGTCCAAGATGCCTGCAGGTCAAAACAGTGGTAAACAAAGAAACAATACATAGTATTAGAATTCAAATGAGGAAGTAAAAAAAAAAATTTTAATTATTTATTCTTACAATGAAGGAAAAGTTTCAGATATTACAAAAGTACAGTTCATACAATATTTAGTGTAAAAAAAAGATTAAAACCTACAATGAATTTTAAAGTTAAATAAAAAAGGTTTATGCATTCATAATATTATTTAATTATGAAATTGGCAATCTTTGAAGACACTTTGTTTTATCTAAACAAACAAACAAAAACTAATCTATAAAAGCATGTAATACATCATTCCAGAGAAGCATCCATCATAGGCTTATATACTACTTACACCTTTTGTTATTCACTAAAACAAATGTTATCAAACATAACAGAATTGTAGGTCTAGGACTTTCTTAAAGAAGTTTTAGATGATGTGTAGCAATTTAATTACAAGTTTTATCCATTAGCTGTAGTTTGATATGAACCACTAGAAGTGGAAAAATCTACCACCATTTCATCCACTTAATACTCTTCAAAATCTTTAATGAATACATACCATTTACCAACAATTTTATTTTGATATCCAGCCAAAGCTAAAAGTTCACTTAGCAATAGCTCATTGTCTGAGATTCCTCCCACTATTTCTTGAGGTGTATAACCTAAACATAAAATTAAAATTCATATGGTACAATTCTTCATCTAATACAGTAGTACACTATATCATCTGTAACCAAAGCATATACAAGTTTTAATATTACTTTTAGGAAAATATATGTATAACAATATTTATAGATTTACAGAAAGTCAAACACAATATTACCATGTTAAAAGGTTTGCTCAGTGGCAAGACAAGGAACTCTATATATTTTGAAAACTCAAATTATACTTCTATATTACTCTGAAACTGATATCAATTTTCTATCAAATTGTCTTTTCTCAACTCAGTATTTCATCTAGTTCTTTAAAATGCTTGTTTATGAGAGTTTCATTCTAAGAAATTAGGGTAATAAGTAAAAAATAAATTAGATAGAGAGTCTGCTGTATTTGTATGCTGATTTAAGAAATGCTTAGTCGTGGGAAAAAAAAGCATAGGATTGAGAAAATTTGGATGAAGGGATATCTATTTACAAAACATGCTGAAAAAGAGAAAAGATAGATTAGCAAAGCAGGTGTATACAAAACCATACACATAAAAAACAAATGAAAGCAAATGTAACACTACTGATGATGAATAGTGTACTCGAAAATGAAGAACATGTAACACAAGATAAACAGCCTAGATTTAAAAGTAAATCATAAGCCTTGATTAAATAGAAAAATATATTCTAAAAGAAAAAACTGAAATCACATTATAGCTCAAAGTCCAACATACTCTCACTTTTTATATACTCTGAAGAATAATATGTTGTTTCTTCATGCAATATATAACAAAGGACTGAGGAAAATAAACAGAAAACAAAAAATGGCTTTACTTCACAGTTCACAGAAAGGTCCTCTTTCCCTCCCATGAGTCATTCTCAGGGACAGCTGAGTGAAGAAACAATAGACAAACAAAAGTTACACACAGGCACAAATTCATTGTTTACATAAAACAAAGGAGACATTGATAAAAAAAAATACAAGGAGAGAGGATTTGTTTAATTAAAGCTTCACAAGGGCTATTTGCTCTAGCCTTTCTTATGTTAGAAACAGACTACAAGTAAGGCACTTTGTCAACATAACAAGTTCTTTGGCCACTCTTGTCAAATCAAATAATGAGATTTTACTATCATTTTTACAATGCACTCATGGCCCTAAAGTGTAGAGCTTGATATCTGTTTATTTTGTTTCAGTGGTAATGAAACATGAACCTTTGAACATCAGATTTACAGTCTGGTATGCTAATTACTGTGTCACCCTCAGCCCAGAAGGTAGAAAGAAATATGAAGGAAATACTAAGCATTTCATAGTTACTGTAAATTTATGACAGAATACTCTATGTTTGAAGGTGAATAAGGAGATTTCTCACATGTTCTTTTGCAATAGTTTTATGGGACAACAACATACTTTTTATTTTATTACAGTAGATGAGACTGATGTATATGTAAAAACTTGGAAAAAACTTATCCTCGTCTTGCTGATACTTATTTGAAAACTTTAATAAAAAAACGAGCAATGGAACAGATATTAGTGATTAAAAAAATTCAACAGTGGTGAAATTCTAACTATTAAGGTTTCTGTCAACGAAAAGAAATGCTTAAAAGAAAATAACATGAAATTATAGGTGTACCAGTTTTAATTTTGCTATTAGAATCAAGTGGAAGAAATTCATAATGAATTGTGTCACAAGTACTCGCACATTGATACAGGAAATTTCTTTTTTCCCCCATAACTAACCAATTTGCCAAAAAAAGATTTTTATCATTAAGAGCATTCCTTTGGACACAATTTAATAATGACTCACAAAAACCTTTTAAAAGTGTTGTTTAATAAAATATTATTATCATGAGATCCATGAGGATGTTATAATAGAGAAAATAGATGGTAGTTATAAACTGGTAGTTTTATAATTTGATAAATGGGTTTCTGAAAAACGTTTTGGAAACATGGCCATTTGTTAGTTATACATAAAATACAGATAGCAAAATAGGATACAAGTTTGAAGAATCTTGGGGATTAATAAGCTATTTGGATTCAAAAGATTTATAAGAAAACAGTAAGCTGTTTTAGAAAGAGCTTGAAGGTTAGTGAGCTGTTTTGATTGAAAAGGATTTTGAGTGGCTTAATGAGCTGTTTTAAATTTAGAAGGATCCTGACAAAATAGTGAGTTATTCAGAAGGAGATTGAAGATTAGCGAGTTGCATTGATTGAAAAGGATCTTGAGTCAATAGCAAGTTGTTTTAAAAGGAGTTTGAGGATTGGTCAGGTGTTTTTGATTCAGAAGGATTTTGAGAAAACAGTAGGCTGTTATAGAAGGGTCCTGAGAATTGGCAGCCTGTTTTAATTCAGAAGTATTTTGAGAGGATTAGTGAGCGGTTTTGATTTAGAAAGACCATGTAAGATCAGTGGATGATTGTACATTGAAAGTGTATTTTAGTATAGACAGGGTAAAAATAAGCAATTGCCATGCAAGAAGAAAGTTGATGCTGTAAAGAAGGAAAGTAACATACGAAAAAGTCTATTTTAATGGCCAGGATAAAAGAACTAGCTAAATGATTAAAAAATATGAAAGTACCCTCTAGATACCAAAAGTCACACTCCAGGATAAAAACAAAAGTGTATGACTAGAAAGTATTACTAGTATTAAGTTGTAATAGTATATCCCAATGGTTACCAATTACTTCACACACTGAACTACTTCATATGATGATTATAAAGTTAAGACTACATCTCAGTCCAAGGGGGAAATTCACCATTCCTCAAATATAGTTTTGCTTAACTTTGCATAGCATGGGCCATAAAACAGGTTTTCAAGGGAATCATGTGGCATACAGTCCACTTATTAGGGGCCACTTTTGTATGCTGTACTCGAGCATGCGTCACAGAATTTTCATAATTTAAACTGATGAATACTTCCAAAGGTTTTGGCAGTAATTACCATAATATGTTTTAAGATACGAGTTATGTTCCTTTGTCTTATAATGTAATACATACATTTTGATGGTAAAATGGAAGGTTAACATATGTATTCTGTTACCAGCAATTATAGAAATAAAGCAAATTTCCTACAATAGCTGGATAAAAAACAAAGCATGATTAGGAAATCAAATGATTTGAAATAAAGTAATGGTGAATGGACCAGCATTGCTAAACCATCCACAATCAGTAATAAACTACAAGGACAAATCATCAATAAGAGCAAGCAAGAAAGTTAAAGAAACTTAAAGAAAGTTTAAAAAATCTGGTCAATTTCCATTCTAAAACTCACCATTTCTTGCATGTGCATTTGTTGTATAGAAACCATTCCTAAGTGGCAATCTTCCAGTTAAGAGAGCTGCTCTAGCTATATACACACACACATACATGCACAAAAACAAAAAGATTGTTGAAAAATTTAAATCATTTTATATTATTCAAATTAATTCCACACACAAAAAAATCAACTTTTATAATTTAAAATGTTGTTCTTAGTTTATTATAATTAGACAACAACAACAAGAAGTAATGGGTGCCTTTCAATTCCCTGAACAAAGACAACTAAGTTGGCCTGCTTTATTAGCAATTCAGGTAAAAGTTTAAAATACAGATACAGTGCTTTGAGTAAGAAGCTGATAAAGTTATTTTCTGGCTCCTTTTCTCTAATCTTTGTCACTGTTTTGTTTTTTTTCACAAAAGGAGAGATGTAAGTTTAAGATTCAATACCAGAACAGTGCTTTCATTCTTCACCTCCTGTTTTAGAAGTTATTTGTAATTATTCTGATTTTTTTTAAATATTAAATTCGATGAAAGGAAGGTAACATAAAAAACAGAACAACTTAGTTAATGTTAATAAAATAATCAAAACCCTGGACCAATAAAATGTAACTACCTTTATCTGTTATACAGTGAACATAATCAAAATTAAGGAACAATTTATAAAGCTGGGGAGTTTAACTCAACTGATAGTAAAATTACTCCAAGTATATATTTGTGTCATGTAAAATAACGAATTCATAAATTCCACAAAAATAATCAACTAATCCAAATTAGGTTTTCTGATTATTAGTGTTTTTGAGTATTACAAGTATCCACAAAACAATAACATTATGATATCAAGGTTGTGCAGCTTAACTGGTCTGTGTAAATACTCACAAAATTAAACTACAATTTGTTTCTGTTTATTACAGCTATCCAAGTCACATGTTAGAATAGTAAGTTAATTGAATGCAATTAATTAATGAGCCCAACAGTTAAATGATTAACAAATTTACCTATTTGCCCAACTCTACCAACTTAGTGTAAATACCTACAACTGCTATATAGCAATTTAAAATATAGAGCTATTACTGTTAATATGGACAACAGTAAATTCTCTATTCACTAAATAAATCAATAACAAATACACATTTATTTCATATTTACATTATTGTGTATTCAGTTGTGTTGCTACTGTTATTATGGTTTATAATAAAGAAATTAATATGAAGAAAAAAAATGTCATTATATTTAAAGTCACCAAAATATTACATAATGACAGAGTTGAAAATTTTTTAACACTCACATGGTGAACATAATGGGTTTGCAGTATAAAATCTGGAAACAACATTCCTTCAGAAGCCATTTTATCTAAACGAGGGGTCTCTTTGCTTGGGTGACCAAAAATACCCAGATCACCCCAACCCATCTGTAATGGAAGAAATATATAAAGCAGATACTTATTCAAACTATTAAACACTGCCATACGATTAAAGTAACTTTACTATAATCTTACTTTTACATCTAATTTTGATTTTTATTATTTTAAATAAATTGGATTTCATCCTAATCTTCAATAACTACAGAGTTAACATTTTCCTTACTTGAAAGTTTGTTCTTTGGAAAAGTAAGTATTTATTTGAAATAAACATTTAATACTTTGGAGCCTGCTAAAATATTCTGTATGTATAACAAGTCTGAAAAAATACCATGCTAGTATTGTACCAGTCTATGATGCAACCACCAATGGATAATATCCCTCTACCACCAGGAGTGGGATACATCCTTCATGTATAGTAACAGTCAACTATGCACCTATTTAAAGCTTCTGGGAATACTGCAGAGTGGTACATAAAGAAAGATGATATTCATAGGTAGAAGTAAGTGCAATATGATGTAATGTAACACACAAATGTAATATCCCATTCAGAGGAGCCATAGGATGATGATAAAGATGGAAGGTAATACAAAACAAAATAAAAATAGTATCATTTATTAAAAATAGACAAGTTGGGCGATTTGTTTAATTCAGTCAAAGTAGAAAGGTTTAATTCATAAGAAGAGGAGTTACCAGAGAAACATAATAATTTGATTGCCTCAGAAGGAAGCTGCATGAATGAAATAATAGCAAACTTCCAAAACAAAAAAAAAATAAAGGGACAAAGACGAGGATCAGAGTCTGAACATTTATACAAATCAAAATGAGAAAGAACTGTCAGAAAAAAGTCATCTTATTACTCTTTCAAACAGCCAAAGTCTTGAGGAGGAAGGAGTGATCTATAAATAAATTGTTCTGTTTCTGTGGCTAAGAGTGCAGGATGCAAAAGACATCCAAGTCAAAAATGAACAGCATCTCCTACAAGCAAGAAAAAAACATGCCTTAAGAGAAAAATATGGCACAGGGAATAGGAGGCCAAAAGTTTGAATCAAAGACATGTAAACAATGAAGAAGTTGACTGATTAGAAAGACTCAGAAATTAGGATTCTAAATCATCATCAGGGCACTATAAAGTCTTGTTTTCATTATTTGTTGATGTTGGCTTTTCTCCTCTGATTTTAGTCCATGCATGGAAATGGCCACACCTTTACTTATAATTCTTTCATCTCACTTTAAAATGAATAAAAACCATCTGTAATCTTTGCTAAATTAAAGATGTGTAATTAATTTAACCTTCTAAAGTAATTACTTTAAATAGTGCTGGGAAAAAGAAACTGAAAAGTCTTTAAGCACCCCAAATGTTCAATAGTTTGAGTGTTTGATTAAAAAAATGCTGAACATTAAACTATTTTCACATAAATTCATATCAGGATTTAGAAGACTTGGAAGAGGTTCTTAAGAACTAGATAAAGAAAAGGAGAACAGATATGGATAAAATGGAAGGTTAACATATGTATTCTGTTACCAGCAATTATAGAAATAAAGCAAATTTCCTACAATAGCTGGATAAAAAACAAAGCATGATTAGGAAATCAAATGATTTGAAATAAAGTAATGGTGAATGGACCAGCATTGCTAAACCATCCACAATCAGTAATAAACTACAAGGACAAATTATCAATAAGAGCAAGCAAGAAAACAAGCTACATCATGTGAAAAACCTTCCTGTCTTGCATAGGACTAGATAAAATACACATGAAGTTGACAGCATACAACATCATGATGAAAGGTAATCCATGGCTATTGGTAAAAGGGATCTCCAAGACTGAAGAGAAAAAATCTTCAAAATTGCCAATGGGTAAAAGGATATAAACCTCAATACAACTGTCTAAAGAATGGTAATGAGAAAAACTGGACAAAGGGTGCTATGAATTAAAGACAATGCTCTAGAAAGAAGTCTAAAAGCAGGGCAGGCTTACAGAAAGAGAGTGGGCCAACTGAGACTCACAGAGAATACTGAATGGGCCATAGTCTGGGACTAGTGACAAAAAAAAGGTGGAGGTTTGTTGTAGAGTGGAGTCACAAATTTATCAATGAAAAGATTACCAGGAAGATAGTTGAGATTAAACATTTTTTTATATAAGGATATATTACGATTTCTGAAACTGTTTACTCTTGAAAATAGAGGACTTAAAGTGAATCTGATTGAGATTTTAGATTGTTAAGATTAATACATAATTTTTTATGTCCTTATTGATGTGAACAGTAGGACTGCAGGTTACAAATATAAATTTTGACAGGATAGAAACCATCTCCAGCTAAGACAGATTTATTTTTCTAACAGGGTAGTTAGCCTTTGGAATGGGTTGCATCCAAATGTGGTGGAAGTACTTAAAGGAGTTTAAGGGAAGACTTGAATCAATAAGGCTGGTTCTAAGTATTTTATTTTTATTTTGAAGTTTAGTTTAGTAGATGGAATGGTCCCTTGTTGTTAACTCATATGTATATACATGTAAATAATTTTATAAGAGTTTAAAGGAAGGGTTGGTTAACAGCCAAGATAACAAGGCTGGGTTTAGTGATTACTTTTCTTTGTTACTGAAACTACTTGATTTTTGATTTACCTTAATGTGTTAATATTTTAGAACTGAAGCAACCCTAAAGCTCCAAAGAATATTCAATAAAAGTCCCACGAAAACTACCTTGAAGTTTGCAAGCAATCACTATGATCATGCTCACATTGCAATCACACTATGTTCATGTCTGTCCGTACATACTGTTAAAATTGTTGATCACTTCATTAAATGTTCAATACAAGTTATATATACTTTGCAAGTTTTGACTTCTGTTTCAACGCACTGGAGCTAACAAAACTATAACATAATTTCTATATTATAATTTATAAGTTGTAGGATTTGATGTTAAAAAGTCCATATATGATTATTACTATTAGTGAGGACGAGAAAACTCGTATTACTTTTTATAACAGCAACAAAGCCAAGAGAGAAAAACAAACATTTAAATGAAAATTAATCATAAGAATAAATTGTACTTTTAGCTATAAAAAAAGTTTAATTTTAATACATAAGTATTATTGTTGCGTTAACAACAGTCGCATTGTAATTTGTAATCTTCGTTCCAATTTCTACACAATTTCCAATAAGTCAATGGACTTTGTACTTGAAAATAAGTAATATTCTGGTAATAATTAGTATACTTACATCGTCCATGAGCATGATAAGGATATTAGGGCGAGAACATTCAAACTGTACAAATAAGGAAAATAAAAGAAAGCCCACCAAAATTCTCATTTTTAGTACCCTATTACTACTTTACTACAATAAACAGAACTAAATTAATAAACCTCTCCTAATGACTAAAACATAAACGTCAGCTGATGTCGAGAAAAGCCACTTGCAGAGGAATATATACGTGAAACCTACAATAACCGAAGTAAGTCCAAACGTTGTTCACTCCTCAACGCAAAATATATTTTCAACCCAAACGAACCGTTTTTAGATAAAAAAGGTCAGCTGACTTACATTTCGCGCTTGTCATAGATTATGTTTACAGCATGAATTAATTACAGAGAAGAAGAGTTGAATTTCAAAATGTTTATTTTAAAGAGAACAGTAGAGGATTAATTATTTCTGGCAATTCCCAAAATTTTATATCGACATCAAACATCGATCCGTCAGTCTTTATATGTGCTGAACAGTCAACATAAGAAAAAAATTTATTTTAGAAAATAAAACGAAACTTCCTCCACCGACAAATTAAAAATATGTATTTCTGGAATAGGATCAGGTGCATGAATGGATAAAATTCAGGAACAGATGAACGTATTTGCCTATATACGTTTTTATTGTTCGATATATATACATACTTTTTGCGTCGATATCGTACGGATGCATGATTTATTGTACCACGCTGAATTAAATGGACTGTATATCTCCCCATTGATAGTTACTATAGATATGACAACTGTTAAAGAGCATTCACTTCAGTAGAGGTCTTTTTTTTTTTTTTGCGCTTATTAAAATATTTAGAAACGGTAGCATCCAGCGAAAAAATTCCGGTTGTTATTTACAACACTCTGTTGTAATGGAAGCATCCATTTTGCATCGAAAATCAAACATTTTTGCAAACAACGCAGTGTAATCAACCTCCGTTGTTTAACACTCCCAGTAATTAAAAATCGGGTTTCGATACCCGTAGTGGGCAGAGCACAGGTAGCCGATTGTGTATTTTTGTGCTTAATTCCAAACAAACAAATAAACCTTTGTTTAAAATTAAAAGCAATGCAATTTTCTTTATTGAAATAACAAATGACAAAAAACAGTCATATTACGTAAAGACTGTTATCCAAAGGTTATATTTATAACCCTTGTAAAAATTTACGTGAATATTCAGTAAAAACAAACAAATACTGCTTCGTCTGAATTCATCAGACGAATTCGAAACACTTTTTAACCTCTAACAAAATAGTAATAGTGAAATGCTTATGGTTAAAACTTGTAGAAAAATTCTTCAGTTAAGTAGATGAAATGATTTGCAGAGATTTTTGAGACAACATTTAACTTAAGACATTACAATGTTTTTTATTTTTGAAAATTAATTTTCCCAACTTGTTTTTCCAAATTTTCTTTACAGAAATTTTATTTTATATACAGGTTAATAAGCCCATGTCTGGATTATCAATTTGTTTATCGTTTTTGTAAACACTCACAATAAACGATACCCTAAAACATGAGACTATAGCATGTGATACAAATAATGTGTTTATTTAATTAATAAATAAATTAATAATATTTAATTAATATTATATTAATATTATAAGAGATACTGATTTGTTCAGTTTTGACTTGTATCTAACTTATGATACTTTTTGTTAAGACAAACATGTAGGTTTATGGGAAACATTAACTTATTTTTAACTGAAAATTTCAAGTATACGCCTATCTTCAGGTATACCCGACTAACCTAAATAAAGATTTTCTTCTGGGTTCTCTACATTTCTTCCTTCCTGAAACGTCTTGTCAAAGCAATCTATATTTATATATTGTCCTATCGACAATATACGAAAACGTAGAGAACTAGCCTTGGTCAGTCAGTTTATGCAATAAGTTATATGACCCTAACTACACCATGTGCTTACCTAAAGCAGGGACAGATTCCAGGCCACGAATGTCTTCATTATCACTCTCGTCTGTTACAAGTAAGCTTTCATTATCATCTGGCTCAAACTCTTTGTCACTCTCTTCATCATTACAAATAATATAGATTACTTCTTTAGTGGTATAAGCTTTTCCTTTCGGCATTGTAACAACATCGCAAGTATCAACAGAATATGCAAGGAAGGCGTCTTCCAAAACAATGAACAGTTTGATCTACACAGGCTAGAAAACAAAGAAATCATGTGACCTCCGGTTTAAATACCAGCTGAGAATCCCAAGTAAACAATGAATACACATGGTTCTAGCCTCAAGTGGCTCTAAAGGCCTGTGTGATTATGAAAATTAGCCACGAAGGTATGTTGTTTACATCTTGTTGACGAAGGTCGCCTGCCGCGCTGAGCCTTCAAGTCGACTGCAGTCGCCAACCGCGCCGAAAGGGTTAAAAACCTTGCTACTTTCACTTCTTTGAGCGATTTTATTAAAGCAAACTAAGCAGGATATTTTTCAGATGCAAAGTTGATACTTGAAAATTACCACCTGGATCATTGTTAAATCTCCTAATGATTTTGATTTTTTTTCGTGTCGATTTAACGATTGCTACTCTGTAGTTTGAAGATAGCTTCGCTTCTTCTTTGTTTGTATTTGGATATGTTGGAAATTTTATATTATGTGTATTTTATATTTTACATCTCACACCGTAAAAGATATATCAGTCGGGTACATTTGTAAGTTATTGTTTAAATATTTTAACCATAAAGTTAAATTTTAGAAAATGCCATATCTACAATTAAAGTTTATATTAATTGCGTGTATTTATTTTAATCACGACAAAAACTACAGGAACAACGCACCAGTCCTTTAAGGTGCGTGTGCTGTGGCTCTACTAAACCATTAAACATAGTTACAATAGCAGACGGAAGGCTAACAACGTAGAAAATATGTACCACCGATATGTACTACCAGGTACTTTATGCCTATTTTGAGAATAATGTAATTTAGTCAAGGCCACTTTCCACGAATCTTCAAGGTTGAAAGGTTTCCCTACATTTATTTCCTTTTCAGGAAAGCTTTTCTTTACTTGTTTTTAATACAGTGTTTTAACAGTCATATAAGTCTGTATTTATAACCAAGTTTTGAATACAATGAGGATCCAACTGTTAGGCTGGTAGTTCTGTTTAACAGTGTACATGTTCCTTTTTTTAAAGAAACATCATATTATTGTAAAAAAGCTAACTTTAAGGAGTAATGATAGTATCTTCTTTTTTCTTTTAATTACTACTAGTTAATAACACCTATACAAAATACATACTCCTAATAACACCTATACAAAATGGATACTCCATTTGAAACTATGTCACCTCAGTGAAAATGGTTGACATCAATGTTTGGTTCTTGAGTTATCACGTAATAAAAAACAAGTAGAAGAAAGAAAAACAAGAAATTCAAATCTTTTGCTATAATATTTACAGACATTCCTAGAACCTGTGACTCAGTCGTTACATTGTTATTGAATAGTATTGTAAAGTTCTGATGCCCTATTGAGAAGATATTTAAAATATCATTTTGATGAGCGATCCGAGTCATGCCTACGTTGACAGTGCTAAACCTTACCTTGCATTACCATGATAGGAATTCTGAATGGTCTTGATCAGGGTTTTTTCAATACAGGGTAATACTTATAGTTGTGTTGTGTGTACTGAACAAGTAAACGTCTTGTTTCTTGAGATAATGTAGCAAAAGATTATTAATGAATTCTGTTTCTCTCTGCAGCTTACAGTCCTATTTTGAATGTGTTTGAAAGTTTGAGTGACGTTTCACCTATTTTAGCATTAAAGGCGAAACAAGCTACGCACATATTAAAAAGACGTCCATACACGTGACTAAATATTGAAACAAACTGTTACAGTTCAGCAGTAAGTTTGTAGAATTATAACGCAGAAAACTGGTTTTTAATATCGGTGGTGGACACAGCACAGATAGTCCATTGTGTAGTATTGTGCTTAAAAACAAACAAACAGATAAAGTAGTTAGCCATTGTTTATCGATATCTGAGACGGTCACTCGGTTTACATACTTTGTATAGTGTGTACTTAACTGGACGTTCTTTAATTTGTTTTAAAATGAAGGATTTATATGATACTCTTACAGATCCAAATAGAGGTTATTCTCTGTCATAACTGACATGATTAATAGGATTATAATAGACAGATTGTAGCGATTGAACCACACCAAATATTTGTTTTATAAGACGTCTGAATAGATGACACTATCTACTTCTGTTCGGTTTACTTTGCATGAGTAATCTTCTTCAACAGTTATAGAAATTTATTCGCTACAAACGGATTCAATTCTTACTCGTCTTAAAATATTACAAAGTTTAGTAGGTTGACAACAATCTATGACATCCAAGGAAAACTGTGAAAATAAAATATGAGTATTTTAACTTTTAAAGAACCTTTAATGTATGAAGTCATCCCAGAATTAATGTCCGAAAACTTAATACAGATAGTGCATCATAATTTCTGTCTTTTTAGAAGGCTTTGATGACTAAAATACATAGTGGAACGTGTGTAAAAATGTTGAGACAAATAAAAGAAACCAACCCAACTCCACTTTTTCAGATAATTAATCAAATAAACCCTTATAAAGATGGATGCGTCTTAGGAGCACATTAGACATATAATACTTTATGAGTTTAAAAAAGGCAATAGTGCAGCAAAAACTACACGAAACATTCGAGGTGTTTATGGTGCAGAGTCTCTCAATGAAAGAAAATGTCGAAGGTGGTTTTAGAAGTTTAGATCAGATGACTACAGCTTATGTGATGCGCCATGTTCAGGTCGTTCTGTTGAGTTTAATGATGACTTGCTGCTGGCTGCACTTGATGAAGACTGTGCTACAACTGTTGAAGAACTAGCACAGAAGCTTAATTCAATACATTCAACACCTCAACGTCATCTGCAACAGCTTGTAAAGGTGTCAAAACTTGGTAAATGGGTCCTCCAAGATTTGACAGAAGCTAACCTTAAAGCAAGAGTGGATTTGACAGAAGCTAACCTTAAAGCAAGAGTGGATTTGACAGAAGCTAACCTTAAAGCAAGAGTGGAATTGACAGAAGCTAACCTTAAAGCAAGAGTGGATTTGACAGAAGCTAACCTTAAAGCAAGAGTGGATTTGACAGAAGCTAACCTTAGAGCAAGAGTGGATTTGACAGAAGCTAACCTTAGAGCAAGAGTGGATTTGACAGAAGCTAACCTTAAAGCAAGAGTGGATTTGACAGAAGCTAACCTTAAAGCAAGAGTGGACATTTGACAGAAGCTAACCTTAAAGCAAGAGTGGATTTGACAGAAGCTAACCTTAAAGCAAGAGTGGATTTGACAGAAGCTAACCTTAAAGCAAGAGTGGACATTTGACAGAAGCTAACCTTAAAGCAAGAGTGGACATTTGACAGAAGCTAACCTTAAAGCAAGAGTGGATTTGACAGAAGCTAACCTTAAAGCAAGAGTGGACATTTGACAGAAGCTAACCTTAAAGCAAGAGTGGACATTTGACAGAAGCTAACCTTAAAGCAAGAGTGGACATTTGACAGAAGCTAACCTTAAAGCAAGAGTGGATTTGACAGAAGCTAACCTTAAAGCAAGAGTGGACATTTGACAGAAGCTAACCTTAAAGCAAGAGTGGATTTGACAGAAGCTAACCTTAAAGCAAGAGTGGATTTGACAGAAGCTAACCTTAAAGCAAGAGTGGACATTTGACAGAAGCTAACCTTAAAGCAAGAGTGGACATTTGACAGAAGCTAACCTTAAAGCAAGAGTGGATTTGACAGAAGCTAACCTTAAAGCAAGAGTGGACATTTGACAGAAGCTAACCTTAAAGCAAGAGTGGACATTTGACAGAAGCTAACCTTAAAGCAAGAGTGGACATTTGACAGAAGCTAACCTTAAAGCAAGAGTGGATTTGACAGAAGCTAACCTTAAAGCAAGAGTGGACATTTGACAGAAGCTAACCTTAAAGCAAGAGTGGACATTTGACAGAAGCTAACCTTAAAGCAAGAGTGGATTTGACAGAAGCTAACCTTAAAGCAAGAGTGGACATTTGACAGAAGCTAACCTTAAAGCAAGAGTGGACATTTGACAGAAGCTAACCTTAAAGCAAGAGTGGATTTGACAGAAGCTAACCTTAGAGCAAGAGTGGACATTTGCACTTTTCTTCATTCTCGTGAACTTAGCTCATCTTTTTAGGACAGATTAATGACTGCTGATGAAAAATGGATATTTTATTAAAATGTTAAGCGCCGCATACAGTGGCTCAGTGCAGGTAAACTGGCTAAAGTACAGCCCAAAATGGATCTCCACCCATTGAGTGTTGCACTCAATTGCACACAACATTGGAGAATGTTGCACTGAAAGAAAAGAGGCTTGATTTGATTAATTGTAAAGGTGTTGTGTTACACCAGGATAATGCACGGCCCCATGTAGTAAGGATCACATGTGCAAAGGTTGAAGAGTTAGAGAAGGGAAACTTCCATTTCCTTCTTATTTTCCAGACCTTTTCCCATATGATTATCATCTATTCCGAAGTTTGCAGAACTATCTTGACGGAAAAGAACTTGGAACACGTGAAGATGTCAAAACTACATTCTTTTCCTCCAAACCCCAAAAAATTTATAGAAGTGGCATTAAGACACTTGTGAATCTTTGGCAGGAAGTAATTAATAATAATGGAACATATATTACAAGTTAAATAACATTAAAAGCGTTTGAAATCCTTCTCTTTTTCTGAACCTAAAATCGGACTTAAAGGACGACCTGATATATATAAACTACGTTTTTGCTCTTTTAGTCGTTGATGTTATTATTTTAGCACTCCAAAAGTGGATGGCCCGGCATGGCCAAGTGTGTTACGGCGTTCGACTCGTAATCCGAGGGTCGCGGGTTCGAATCCCGGTCGCACCAAACATGCTCGCCCTTTCAACTGTGGGGGCGTTATTAATATGACGGTTAATCTCACTATTCGTTGGTAAAAGAGTAGCCCAAGAGTTGGCGGTGGATGTTGATGACTAGTTGTCTTCCCTCTAGTCTTACACTGCTAAATTAGGGACGGCTAGCGCAGATAGCCCTCGAGTAGCTTTGCGCGAAATTCAAAAAACAAAACAAACAAAAACCAAAAGTTGAGTGTGCTGTCATCTGTCGGTATTTCCTGTTATTCCTTACTGAATATTCATATTTGATAAACGACCTGCAAATTCTTTCCATCCATTACTGGGGTTGATCTTGTGTAATAGGATTTCAGCTTCCTTTTTATATTTCTAAGGAATGTTGTTGATGGTATCTAAATTCTCACGAGCTGATAATTATGTTTTCACTTTAATGAGTACTGAGGCTTGTGAATAAGACGGTGTTGCAGGTAATTTAACATCTTCGTTTTATCGTCTGTGGGTAATGTGTGATTTCTGTATCACAGAATTTATTTCTTGATCTATTGAATTACTAATTTACGCACTGGTCTTTCATAAGCGTTGATTTGATAGAGCGAATGATACCAGGTTGTCAGGAACAATAATCATTCGTTTTACTTATTTATATTTTTAAACTTCAGCACCTTTACCAACAGACCATCCTTTTAAACCACCAAGCAATGAAGGTTTGATTTGTTTTGAATTTCGCGCAAAACTACACGAGGGCTATCTGCGCTAACCGTCCCTAATTTAACAACGTAAGACTAAAGGAAAGGCAGCTAGTCATCATCACCCACCGTCAATTCTTGGGATACTCTTTTACCAACGAATAGTGAGATTGACCGTCACATGATAATGTCTTCTCGGCTGAAATGGCGAACATGTTTGGAGTGACGGGGATTCGAAGCCGTGACTCTCAGATTACGAACCGAGTGCTTTAACCGCCTGGTCTTCAATGAAGGTATAAGTGCTACAAGTAATGACAGAAACTTTTCTTTATGTACTAGTAAGTGTTTAACAGAAGATTTCTTGGTTAACACTTTTGTGTCGATTAATTTTCTGTTTTTGTATATTCGTTATGGGAATGTTACCCTTCAACACATTTATAATACAATCACAGAAATGTATAATAAAATTACATTTAGCCTCGACAGTTATTCTTATTTCCGTGCTACTTAAGTTAATTAACGGAGTAGTTTCTCAGTATTGTTTAACTCTAAGAATCATGATGAGTAGATAAATTAACTTGGTATGTACAAGTAAACACGAGCCGTAGACAAACTGTTCACTTATACAATACTATACATCCGGCTGAATATACCACCGACTTTTGTTTTACAATACAACAGTAATGTTTAATTCTATGCTATGGACAGGACAGAGTCGATTAACACGTGGACTTCATTTAATTCCAAACTATAGCAAGGAATATTCATCAGGCTTCTCGCACTTTCTATTCACTTTCTGTATAGCCTGTAGTGAGGTTCTCTTTCAATATTCTGGCTTCACTCCATAGTCGACGTTTTTACAGAGGTTGTGATGAATTTTGCGGGTTATCGATTACGAAGATAGGTCAAACATGTAAATGGATGTTACAGACGGCTATCCATCTCGAGAAACTATCACCTATTCTGTTGAATCTTGGCCTTACGAAGTCAGTAAGGTCACACAGGCGAATAAGACCCGTTAAATCATAATGATAAATATGATTCTAATAGCATAAGGAAAATATGTTAACATCTGGATTTATCATTTATATATGCACATGGCTATCTTTCTAGATTTCTTCTTCATTAACAAAGGCGAAGGGTTCCCTGTTACGGTAGATCCTCTTTTAATTCGACATAGAAATACATAAAATATACAGGAAAGCAAAAGAAATACAGTAATTGAAATAACGTAAGCCATGCTTCGCAGGTCCTAAATTTCTAGAATATATCTATTTTCTTGATACATTCAGTTAGCTTCATTTGTTTCGCAACTGAAAAGTTTGAAAACGATTTTAACATGTTTTAGCTTTCACCATGCAATGGTTACAAGCCATTAGACCTTGGCACGGACTGGTTGTCATGGTGATCATCTTACATAGGTTTCGGGATCGAAACCTGTCACCAACTATCATTGCCCTTTCAGAGTATTAGCGTATCATTATAACGGTCATTAACTATTAACTAGCTACCAACCCTCTAGTCTAACTTTTCATAATTAGGGACAGCTTAAACATATAGCTCTCAATTAGCCTTGCGAATCATTCAACAAAGAAAGAAAACAAGCTTAGAGAAGTTTCTCTCATTTTTTATGTATAACCACTTTTAAAGAAATTGTTATTTTACGATATTGTATAAAATTTCACGGATTTAAAACAACTATCAAAAGGATCGTTTGACCTAAAAGGTCTTCAGCTTGTAAGATTTTGCACATTTAAACTAACTCAACTAACAAAAATAATTCAATAATTAATTAAATGGAATACAGAATGAAAATTTTAAAAATTAATTAAAAATACATAATATTGAAAATCTACACCCGTATGTTTTATATCCAAAAAACAAAATGTGATAGAAACATCTCCAGAAATTAAAAAAATGTAATAGCCTAAAGAATATATATCGTTAGGATAGATCCTTGACTGCCAGATTACATTTATTATGGCGATATGTTATTGGTTTTTTTTTTTTTGGAATTTCGCACAAAGCTACTCGAGGGCTAATCTGTGCTAGCCGTCCCTAATTTAGCAGTGTAAGGCTAGAGGGAAAGCAGCTAGTCATCACCACCCACCGCCAACTCTTGGGTTACTCTTTTACCAACGAATAGTGGGATTGACCGTCACATTATACACCCCCACGGCTGGGAGAGCGAGCATATTTAGCGCGACGCGGGCGCAAACCCGCGACCCTCGGATTACGAGTCGCACGCCTTACGCGCTTGGCCATGCCGGGCCCGGCGATATGTTAGACTCCAAAGATGTTTTTCTTTTATCTTTTATATTTTACGCAATGAAAATATAAAATGGTCGTAATATATATTGTAGCTTAAATAAATTCGTGGTGTATTTATAGAGTAAGTATTCGTAAAAATCAATTAGATTAACAACTTTTAATATTTAGAAAAGCCGGTGTGCTTTGGTAAAATAACTTTCCAACGACGGCTTTTATGTCATACCTCTTATCAACAAATGTATAATCTAATACTGTTATTACTCTATGCATGTACAACAAATCTAGAAAAATATTTGTTGATTTCTTATTTTAGAGCCTCCGCTGGTTAAAAAGGGTCGCTTTTTATTACAAACATTGGTGATTTAACAGAGAATAGTTTGATTCAGTAACAATTTGAGTTTAAAACTGATTCAATATTTTTATTTTCATGATAACTTTTATGCACTTGACTTTAGTCTAGGTGATCTCATACTACGCTTTACTAGGCTTATTATACCAACACTCACTACATTTATAAGGTTCCACGGCACCGCCACCCTCTTGTCTCCTTTTCCCACCAGATAATAATTGAGCTATCCTATCTGGATAAACGCATTTTGCCTTTTATTACTTTCCATATTTCGAGAAATCAAGTGTGACGTGACATATAGGCTCTATTATAGGTTAGACGCTTCTTATCAGTGGCGGCGCCAGGATATTTTCATTGGAGGAGCTGAGGGGAGGCTGAGATAACCTTTGGAGGGGCTTTCCAAAATGCCATCAATATGAAGTATAGATGGTAAATTATAATAATGTAAATATCAAGGTACATTTCAGAAAGGTGTGCTATTTTGAACTGCGTTTTCAATGCATTTTTCATTGGAAACTCATATTCTGATTAATAAATTCATTATTACAAATTAGAAATAATCTGTTTATGAAAATATGCGTATATGTAAAAGAGGAAGCTCACCTAATTTACACCCAAGGTAATACATAATAACAAAGAAAATCAAGATTAGCTTAGATTGAACGTTTAATATACCATTAAGAGTAAAGCTACATATCAAAAGAAATATAACATAAAGACATAGTTTACATAGCAGAAACGAATTATCCCATGTGAAGTTAATACACTCTGAGGAAAAGTAAGGTCACTATCAGGCTAACTATCTTTCATCATGTTTGTGATTGTGATATTGTTCTTATTATCATAAGTGTGACAAGCACCTGTTACAATAACGTAACTACTATATTACATTAAATTAGGCACTTCTAAATAGCCCAATGACAATTTCGAAATTCATTCTAAAATTGTTTAAAAATATTATTTGGTCAGTTAACATGTAAGGTTATTATCTAATCATAGGTATAACATTAATTGGATTGTGACTCACAATTTTAAGTGTATGCCACAATCATCAGTACAATTTTGGATGGCTGATACACAGTGCAAAATGATCTCACAGAGGATACAACACCAGCTAAATGCTTCATAGTTTTGACCTATACACAATACACTTATACATGCATGCTATGCTTTACTTTTCAATAAAAGATAAATTAAATTAATGGGTAAATACCTGTGAAACCTTTGGTTTATCAAGTAAAATCCCTGATGATCTGTTGTTACTTGAAATCAACGTGGTTGTCTAATCTTCGTCAAAGCTCAAGATAGAATGGCATTACACAGGGAGCAGCAAGACAGCGCATGAGTTTCATTGCATTCAGTACGTTGCTATGGGACGCATGACACATACTTCCGTCTTAATGAAGACGTTGAGTTCTACAGATCTATGTCTCTTTGATGTTAATTGTTATGCAAGAACGACGATTGTGTTTTCCATATTTTATGAATATATATAAATAACAATACTGGGGGCTAAGGGGGCCTGGCTCATTTTGGGGGGCTCAAGTCCCCCCCTTGGCGCCGCCACTGGAGCCTTTTATACAAATATATGATCAAATTCATATACAACAACTTTTGACAGTGTGTACATAGGTCTTAACTCGTGCAAAATATTATACTCATGACACGATAAGATGTCGAAACATGTCGTGCATATAAGATTGCTGCCTGACCCACACTATTTTGTTTTATTTCTATGCAGTAAAATTATTTATTAAAACAATTTTCATTTTGTTTCGACAGCTTTATTTTCAAATATTCATTGTATAATATCAAATGTTGGATTTATGTTTTAATACATATGTGTGAGAACTTAATCAAGTGTCGTCCTAATTTTAATAAAATATGTCAGTGTTCATACTTTTGATTTCTGTTTGACTAATTCATTATTTTTTAATATTATGAGACAACATCAACACAAACAATATAACTCACTTGGCAAAAGCCTTCAATATCTATATGACTTCTAAATTTCATTGACAATGAACCTTGTAAGTATTAACTTGTTGCTTATGAAGATTGACCAAAATTTCCCTTATCTCTCACTTGAAAAAGCGCCATCTATTGCAAATTTAAAAACACAATTACAATTAAAATACAAGGTGATTTAAAAGCACGCATAAAATAAAACATTGCCTAGTTCAACACTTTATGAGTTTTAGGAAGAGCAACAGAATGGTTCCAGTCTAGTATGGACATTCCTTATCCTGTAGCGAGGTGAAATTCAGCCAACTCATATTGAAGCACCTAATATGGACGTATATAACCTCTGGTACTTGTACGAGTTGTTAATAATGCAGATAGGGGTACTGAATTCTCGTTATTAATAATCGAGTTTTGGAACTCAAATTGTGCTATAGCTACCGTTCTCTTGAGGTCTAAGGTAAGAAATTCTTCTGGTGTGCGTAACACAAGCACTGGAGGGCGCCACGGTATTACTCATACTTGTGTCAATATACTAGAAGCACTTGATTCCAGATGTTCAGCACTTGTGCCACCAAGGAAAAAATCAACTAAAACAGGGTGAAAACTTCAGCAGATGAACTTTTGGAGCTGAAATGAGATCACCAATATAAATTTATGGTTATCTACTATTTCACAAAGTGGACCAAGGCTTATCTGTTGATGTTGTTACGTATTACAATTTATCCCGGACAAGTCTACGATTTATTATGTTATGTATTATAATTTATTTCGGACGAGTCTCCATTTTATTATGTCACGTATTATAATTTATCTCGAAAGAGTCTCTGATTTATTACATAATGTAACGTTGCGTATTACGATTTCAAACAACCGAAAATTTTAATTTAGAAGTTAATTGAATGTCAATATGTATCAAATTTATATTTGCCAACAAGATTGATACACACAATTTTCCTTCTTAACACAAATATATTTTAATGTACAAACAACAATGTAATTTGTAATAACAGTTATTACAAATAATGATTTATATACAACAGTTTTAGAAACTTACAAACAATACTGAGTCTTCTATCTGGTTTGGAAATGAATCTTTTATCGACAGTTCAAGGAGAGCGAATTAATTCTCTATTGATATACAGGTACACTTCATTTGGCGGGATTGCTAGCTAGCTCTGTTCTTGTCTGGTCTGACTTAAGGTTTTTACAGCTTAAGTTATACAATGTTTTCGTAGAAATACCTACATCCGAAGCTAATTCTCTTAAGTTGAACAGTTCATAATATGCGAAATATATAAAAGTTCCTAGTCAAATATCTCTAGTTTTCGATTAACAAGCGGTTATTACAATTATAATTTCCATGATTTATAGTGTACTTACTGACTTGTAGCAAACCAACAATATTAAACAGTCTCTTGGCGTGTCGTTTTATAAATTTTAAGGATGAAGTTCTTGAAAGTTCAGATGGCAACAATATTCGAAGATTCACTAGTACTTTCGTGAAACATATATTGTTGATTCTTACCTTCAAAAATCTCATATAGATTTAGAGAACAGTCTGTAATTTCGCAATCTACATTTAACAATATAAGTTACATGCATTTGTAAACATATATTCGACTAAATAAACATCGATATTAAAATAAATATATATTAGTAAATCTGTTACAGTGAACACATCAGTATAGTCAATAAATAGTCAATATGGTGATAAAGCAGTGAATAGGACGGTTTAATAATGATAACATTTCAGCATTCCATTCATTCTTTACGAAGATATGTCTAAAACGTTTTAAAGTAATGCTTAAACCCAAAAGTAATATGTTTAAAAATGTTATGGATTCTTAAATAAATTCATATGTGACACATTTTAAAATGAATTGGACAAAGTGAATTTTTACATATTTCTTGTGTGTGTAAATTAACAATTTTTGCTCATTTTTTTGTGTCTTTCACCAAAAACGTAGTTGAAATTAATTAAAAATAATGAAAATATTGTGGAAAGTTTCAGTTAATTTATAGCAAATTAAATAAAAATAAAATGATTTCAAAACTATAATAACTATCTTAAAATAAGGGGTAAGGGATGGATAACCCCGGGTTTTTGGCTTGGAAATCTGGTCACCTAATTTACAGACAACATTGTGGAATTTTTACTTGATTATCAACAGTTAGAACAGCCATTTGGTTGAAAAATTACTGACTGAAAGGAATAGATGATTTTTGCTTTCCAAGCTATCAGCTTCTGTTCTGTCCATGGTGTATGCACTATAATGTGTGATTTACACTTAATTATCAATAGGTACGACAGTAATTTGTTTGAAAAAAAAATCAGTGATCAAGATAAGGTAGCTTTCCTTGCTGTCTGAGCTGTTAGGTGGCAAAGTAGTATGTACTACGTTATTATAACTACCACTCATATATATATATATATATTGAACAGATGGACCAATTAGATGTAACATTTAGTATATTTAGAAATTTGTAACCATTCTTTTTAATCTAATCGGCAGAATTTCTTTGAGAAATATCTGCTAAATATAGAGTGATAGCTGTTTGATTATTATAAATTAGAATGACTTCTTGAGTTTTGGACTGACAAGATCAGAAGTGTTTAGTAATGGAAGTAAAGGATTTGATTTGAACATTAACAGTTTATAATATGAAGTTAATTGTAGTTTTTAACCTGAAAGGTGCTGTATCAAAATACAGTGTACTTGTTATGTTCACTAACACTAGATAGAATGTTTTAATTTTTGGGCAGGTATTGCATTTTCATGGAAGGGTAAAAGTAACAAAGATATTCACATCAAGTCTGAGAGAAAATATTGTTCTATCTGCTGTTTGTTGGTAAGAGTAATTCAAGATATTTAGATTGGATTGGATCGATATACTTATGAGTTGATGAAATTAATAATAGAGTATGAATCTTTCCGGCACCATCTCAATTGTGAACTTTATGAGCTTCGTATTTTATTTGCTTAAAATAATATTTTATTTGCTTATTATGATATATTATTTGTTTGTCATGATATTTTATTTGCTTATGATAATATATTTTTAGTAATGCAGATTGAAATATTTTATTTATAAGTGCATAGTTTTTAGTAATTTTTTTTCCTTAACGTTCTTTTAATACAAGACTCAATCAAAGATGTAATAAAATGTGGATTATGTTTGTGTTAATAGCGATTGTATGGTAAAATCTACATGGTGAACTTTTGAAATTTCGTTAGGGATGTGTGTTCTAGAGGCAATATGAGGTATGAGAACACTCTAAACCTATGGAGATGTTACATGAGTCAGGTTAGAGTTTTATTAACTTGGGTCTGAAATGTAACTCATGCAAGGTCGTGTTTGTAACTAGGTTGTTACAATATTTTGCAATCTGCACTCTTAGCTGATCTTCTGACCCTTTGGGATTCTTTTGATTTTTATATCGTCATTTCTTTTCCAAACCAAACTATTAACTCCCTCACAGTCTTCTTTTTTTGACTAACCTGTTATGTTTTCATTACATATTATCTCATACTTTCACTTAACCTAAGTCAATGTAAAATGGAGAGATACTACAGATATCACTATGTACAGGATTTCTTACTCAATGATGTTGAGGACCCGCACATTATGGCCATCCTCAAGACACAAGAAACCAGACTAGGCCTCAACTCATTGAAATCAGTGAAGAAGGATACATTCTTTGGTAACACATTAGGAATTACTGGTTCAGTCGATTGGCTGGTCCTTAAGTCTTCAAAGACTGAGCAACTCCAATGATTACTATTATATCTGGCTAGACCAGACTGCCATCAGCAAATCATATCACTTCATATTCAATATATAAAATACACTTTTTTAAACAGAACTTCGACTGAATGCCTTTCTTCAGGTCTATATACCCGTATTATATCCAGCTAAAACTGAGTCATCCTTCAAGCTATTGGATAGGTCAACTTCATAACTGAATACTTGGTCAATATATACATCATGAAATGATACTAAATACCTTACTGAGTCGTGATGTTAAACAGAATAATAGGACAGGACACAAAATAAAATACAAAAAAAAAACGATCTTTATCACCACAATAAAACAAACGTGCAGCTTGTATGTATCTGTTGACTATTTTTACTGGATTATTTTTATATTCAACTGTTTAAGTTGAGTCCATGTACTAGAAATTTAAAAAATCTAAGTCCAACATCTCTTGTCTCTCATTTACTTCCAGCATGAGTTGATATTGCTGTTACAATATAGGTGAGGCTATAATCTCTAGATGTCATGTGAACTACCATTGAATGACAGTGTTACCAACATCCGTGCAGAACTACAGTATCGCAACAATATCTCTCTCCCCAGGCAGATTAGGTATTATCCACTCAAGAATAACAAAGGAACAAAGATAACTGGAAGTAAACCAACTTATATGCTTTATTGACAATGCTTTATCTGAAAACTACATATACGCACACTAAGGAATAAATTCAGATTAAATATTATAATATTACAAAAAGCTAGATTCACATGGATTCATATACTATCTGACTATCCTTGTGGTTTATATGCATCTTGTCCTTCCTGCAATATCTTACCAAACAGATGCGTGTTGTAAGTGATGCACTTTATATTACGTAATGCCAGTTATGTTATCTGTATAATCCTAAAGAGCATTCTCTCAAAACATAATTATTCTTATTAACTGAACAAGTAATAGTGATAGCATACACAATTTAGCACAAAAACCTAATAGGAAAGAAAAATATTTCTAAAATAATACACTAGTACAGAATATTATAGTTCAGACTACATTGTACCATGTGGGTACAAAATATTATAGTTCAGACTACATTATACCATGTGGGTACAGAATATTATAGTTCAGACTACAGTGTACCATGTGGGTACAGAATATTATAGTTCAGATTAGAGTGTACCATGTGGCTACAGAATATTATAGTTCAGACTACAGCGTACCATGTGGGCACAGAATATTATGATTCAGACTACAGCGTACCATGTGGGTACAGAATATTATGGTTCAGACTACATTGTACCATGTGGGTACAGAATATTATAGTTCAGACTACATTGTACCATGTGGGTACAGAATATTATAGTTCAGACTACATTGTACCATGTGGGTACAGAATATTATAGTTCAGACTACAGCGTACCATGTGGGTACAGAATATTATAGTTCAGACTACAGTGTACCATGTGGGTACAGAATATTATAGTTCAGACTACAGCGTACCATGTGGGTACAGAATATTATAGTTCAGACTACATTGTACCATGTGGGTACAGAATATTATAGTTCAGACTACAGCGTACCATGTGGGTACAGAATATTATAGTTCAGACTACAGTGTTCCATGTGGGTACAGAATATTATAGTTCAGACTACATTGTACCATGTGGGTCTTCATTCTTATTTAAAAATAAAGAAACAAACACAATATAGACGAAGAAAAAAAGAAGCAGTGAATAATAATATCATTGTTCACAAAACTCGTTCAGTATCCTAAACAGAGACTTTAAGTGCTGAAAACTTATGTTGAAATTTTGTTTTCTTTGTACCAGGGATTTCAAGTACCTCTTCTCCGCAGTTGACTTCTTTCGTAATTACATTAAAAACTAAGAAGCATGTGAAATATACGCAGTTTTGTTTTTATAAAAGTGGTTTTACTATGACACCATGGCAACCATCATAAATGTATTACTGATAATAACGTTTACCACTACGTATATATATATGTATGCGTATGTGTATGTATCAAATGGATACTTACGTATTTCAGATACGGGAAATACTTTCACACCACAAAACAATATCAATACACACTATGGGTTTACCATTCGTTCTGGTATGTCAGGTTTGGACAGAAGAAACCTAAAACAAGTGTTTACGTCGAATTAGTAAAGGTATGTCGAAGGCATATTTGTTAATAAGTATCAGAGTGAAGATCTGCCCATCAGGATATTTTCCCTACCATTTTGTCAGTTTGGGCCTAAAGCTTAGTTCAGCAACTCTATTAAAAAAGTAATATATAGCATTCTGCAGTGCTTTAGTAAGAACAAAAGATTGAAATCGTTATTTCACAACCATACGAACACCAATAATTACATGGATTGGCATACATACCAGGTGTGAAGTGATGCATCTAGGACTTCATAGTGACTGGTGCCAAGCATATTTGTGATAAAGAAGACAGACGGAAAAAAAAACAACAGGAGTTACACACATTAAGAAAGCCATTCTGTGAGAATTTCTACCTTAAACCACTTATCCAAAGAAATGTAAAAATGTCATCAGACTCAGTCAGTTACAGCACTGTAGTTACATAACCCTCATAACCCACAGTCCCGTATTATTTCCCTTCATTTCTAATCTTCTGGGGAAAATGTGTAAATTATTCTAAAGATAAATTAATAAACAAACAAAAAATATGAATCCTGTACACAGGTCTCAAACCACGCTTGAACTTTCCTTACAATAATGTAGGCCAACAAACATAAGGCCATGTTATATACAAAATAACTTGTATTTGCAGTCTCTATATATAAAGGTGTGTCCGCACGTTTTGACAGATCTTAAACAAACTTGACATCATTATTATTACCCTCTCCGTGACATGACACAGGGGTTCGGATCTACCCCACTCCCTTTCTATGTCGCTCCCTGAGAGTCAATATGTCTTTCCCGTGCATTGAACAGGTACGTCAACTAATAAAACAAAAAGATTACAGTTATATTTCTTTTACAGGAAACCCGGCCCGGCATGGCCAAGTGTGTTAAGGTGTTCGACTCGTAATCTGAGGGTCGCGGGTTCGAATCACAGTCGCACCAAACATGCTCGCCCTTTCAGCCGTGGGGACGTTATAATGTTACAGTCAATCATATTATTCGTTGATAAAAGAGTAGCCCACCTAGTCATCACCCCCCCTTCCCTCTAGTATCACACTGTTAAATTAGTGAAGGGTAGCGCAGATAGCCCTTGTGCAGCTTTGCGCGAAATTTAAAACAAACCAAACCAAAACGTGAAGTCCCTATTGTCAGCAAAATGTTCAACAGAAGTATTACAAGCAACATTTTGTAAAGTGATTGTCTTTAATCCTTTAACAAGTTTAGTTTGAAATACGAATTTTCATTAAATGAAAATAAACTTAACATTTGATAAAGTTAGGTTCGAGATGTTCATACATTATCTATAACACGTCGCTAAAAAATATCCAGAGCAGGTCTGCCCTGTTTAGTGAATATATGTGCTTCATCCACACGAAGCACAGCTTCGTTGTCAGCAATGCTTAGTTAATCTATATGCGTTGTTCACACCAAGCACAGCTTCGTTGTCGGCAAGATCACCACGACAAACATAATTATTTTGATTATTTTCTTTATTGGTCTAATGTCCTATTTGTTCTTTCTTTTTGCTTTCCCACTTTCCATAAAACCGGGTTTCTAAACTCGTGGCGAGCACAGCACAGATAGCCTATTGCATAACTTTGTGCTTAAGAACAAAACAAACGAGCAAACAATCCACTTTCCGAAGAAAAGTGTAGAACCTCATACATATGAGTATCATAGAACACAACATGATGGTCTAGTTCATATGGATCTCAACAGACCAACGTTTAGTTGAAACAATGTTTATTTGTTTATAATTAAGCCCAAAGCTACACAAAGGGCTATCTGTACTCTGCCCACCACGGGTATCGAAACCCGATTTTTAGCGTGGTAAGTCCGCAAGACCTGCTGCTGTGCCACTTGGGTGCAAATGATGTTTGTACCAGTCAATAGCGAGAAATGAAGGTTTTATGACGATTATCATAGCAAGGCGTGATGCCTGTGTCGCCTACAACGTTGATAAGAACTACAATACAGGTATGATACTTCCTGACTGAACGTGGCTTTTACGTGCGCTGATTGTATTATATTAAGAGATAAAGAAAGACGTTGTGCCTAACTGTTCCTAATTTTGTGGTGTAAAACTAGAGGGAAGGCAGCTAGTCATCACCATCCATCGCCAACTCTTGGGCTACTCTTTTATTAACGAATAGTTGGATTGACCGTAATACCATAACGCCCCCGCGGCTGAAAAAGCGAGCATGTTTGGTGCGACGGGGATTTAACCCCACGATCCTCGGATTACGAATCGAACGCCTTAACCCACCTGGTCATGCCGGGCCGCCTTGCTTGGAATATTGTGTACAACTTTGATTTCCTTTAAATAATAAAGAATGTTAACCTATTAATAAGGGTTCAGAGAAGGGTTATTAGGATGATTCTACAAATGGGTTATCTCATAGGGACAAGGTAAAGTCTCTGAATATATTTTATCTTGATAAAAGAAGTTCAAGAAGAAATATTTATAGCTTTTACACAATCACCCGTTAAATCGATGGGTCAAGAGGCCTTTTGTATCTCTGTGCTGTATTTCGACCATAATAGGACGACAGATGACAAGATTATGATAAAAGACAGACTAAGTTAAAGTTAAGATTATTTAATTCTTGCCACAGGGTGTTAGGCTTATGAAATGAGTTGTCGTCGGAAGTGGTGAAACTGACTTTTTACAAGAGTATAAGAGCAACATCACTGGTTACCTGAAGATTAAAGACTGAATTCAAAACTTTAATTGTCTCAAGTGTGGGTCAAAGGAAGGCAAAACCAAATGATCGCATGCTACCCGTATGTTACGTTAAAATAATATTTGTTTCAGTTGTTTACGATACACAATGGTAAAATAAAAAAACTTGAATGGGGTTATAACTTTTTACTAAAATTACAGTACAACGTTTTTACGACTCTCGTGGCCATCTTTAGATACGAAGGCCAAACATTAACTTAAATAGTAGTCCCCTGGTGGGACAGTAACAAGTCTACAAAACACTAATCTGGGGTTCGATTATCTGCGGTAGGCACACTAGATAGCCGAATAATATTTTGTTTTACAAAAGCAAACTTCAGTGAGAGCTTCTCAGTTTGAAGACTTGTAATGATAGAAAACGGGTTTCGGTATCCATGGTGACATAGCATAGATAACTCATTATGTAGGTATGTACTTAACTACAAACAAATAAACAAAAACTTAAACAGCACAAAACCTTACAGGTTTTGAAAGTTGTCTTCATAATAAATATAAATTAACATCAGTTTCATTTATCTCTGCTCTTGTATACATTTTTTTATCATTACAGCTTCTATAATTTTTCTTTAATTAACATAACTTTCACTGTGTAACTTTATTGTAGATTTGTAGATCTAATGAAACCATCACGCAATGAACACGTAGAGAAAAATGTTTTGAATTAAAATGGCTTAGATCAAACACGTATCTATGTAACCTACGACATCTACGCAAGCATTAACATACAAATAGATATAAATGCTATAGAGCCTTTTCTCAATGACTCTACAAACATCCTTTTATTTTTTATAGTTAAACCTTTAAACACATATTAGGCTTAAGTGTGGGCAGTACATTATCTCCAGGACTTTGTAAATTGTATATGATTACTATAGAACAACGATATAGAAACGGCTGTATATCCATCCACCCCCATACTGGTACCGCTACCTGTGTGACGTGAGAGTTTTTCACAGACGAGTAACAAATATAATTTCCCAAGTCATACGAGTAGCATTCATTCAACTGTAAAATTTATGTGAGAAATAAAAACTATACTACGAAACTCGCTTACATTTGATGGTAATCAAAATCAGCTCAATCGGCACAACAGAAGATAAAGACATTTTTTTTTATATTTACAGTATATAACATTCTAATTTATTGGGTTGAGGAATAATTCGTGAGCGTTTTTTTCAAGTTAAAAAAATATATTCATAAATGAAACGCTTTCGCAAAGTATTTCATGTCATTTGGTAGATAATTTTTTGCTCTAATAGATGGTGTGTTTGATTTTCATATGTCTTTAATTTTTGCTTTCATTTTCAGCTCATTAAATGGAATGTCAAGTGGACAAAATCGAGCGTTTTCGACACCATCTGCTCTTCGCATTTAATTTCATGCAATTTCGTTTAAAACAATGCATACTATATACCTAGGTATTACATGAAATAAAGTATCATAATAAATGTTTTGGGTGTAATGTGTTCATGCATTGAAGTATTGTATAGTCTTGCATGTAATGCTTGAATGAAATTATTTAAAAACGCTCACGAATTATTTCCTCAACCTAATAGACAGAGAAATAGGAAGTATATCTGTTATTGATTAAAAAACTGAATTTTTCAAAGTATTTCCCCTTCCCGGCGGTTTATCGTTTGTTCTGAGGGGTTATAGGACTAAAAAATCCGGTATCGATAAGCCCGACATGGCCAGGTGGTTAAGGTACTCGACTCGTAATCCGAGGGTCGCGGGTTCGAATCCCCATCCCACCAAACATGCTCGCCCTTTCAGCCGTGGTGGCGTTATAATGTGACGGTCAATCCCACTATTCGTTGGTAAAGAGTAGCCCAAGAGTTGGCGGTGGGTGGTTATGACTAGCTGCCTTCCCTCTAGTCTTACACTGCTAAATTAGGGACGAACCCTCGGATTAGAAGTTGAACGCCTTAACCCACTGGGCATGCAGGGCTATTCCAAGAGAGAGAACAATGAAGCAGTATTGTGTGATTAATATGAAGTATTCTTTTATAGGTGTAAATTAAAGTATATATTACTTTCAGTTTGTTTTAATATATCGCTTTACTATTGTTACATATGCATAACTAGTTTTTGATAATTTTGGTTTAACGGGATTTTGATATAGATGTATACATATAAAAGGCTCAGATCTAAAACTTGAAAAATCATAAACACTGCCATTTTTATTGAATTTCTATTCATCCTTTAATATTAGATATATATTTTAATGTTATATATATATATATCTTTCAATGTTGTATTTCATGGGAATGTATAACGTCCAATAAATGTCTCTATCAGCGATCATGTAATCCATTATAACCAACATCTAACATTTATCGAAATGTTTGTAATATACTGTGAAATTTGTACTTTTAGAAAAACACCTTTCTGTTCTGTAAGCTTTTGGACTAGAAATTCCATGTTAATAGTAATAAGCAGAGATGTTCCAACAACATCTGACGTTGTGGAATTTGTTTCATTATAACCATTTAGCTAACTTTTGTCAGAACTTTCAATTTATCACAAAAAAAGAAAAAATGCTGAATTCATGATTTCAGATGATTGCATATGTTTGTCTATCTTATTTTCATAATGACTGTAGTACTGTATTCTGCCTATTTAAACTCTGACTACCACTATCTAAGCCAGTGATTTTCAAACTGGGGACATGAAAAGGCCAACGAACCACTTCTTTTACCTCCTGGCATTTCCAACAAAACTTCTATATGTGTGTTTGTTTGACTGGTGTCTTGTTGTTTTAAGTTCGAATGTTTTTGGACAAAGTCTTCTTCCATTTGGTGTTGTAAGTCGTTTATCAAACCCTGGATGTAACTGCTTTGGTCTAATAAAATGGGCACACGCTTTTCACTAATAGGGAAGACAGTTTAGTATTTCTCCGACAACTAACAAAGTAGAAAATTTAGGCTTGTCAATAACTGGGTGTTCTCGGAATTTGAATTTTCTAGAGTTGCGACAATTTTAACAATTAACAGTACAAATGAACAATACATTCTGACGTAAAATACTAAATAATAAAATCTTGAACAAGTGATTATACGTTTGTAAGTGACTAACTGAAGATGCTTTTAATACAAAATCAATTGGTTGATTGATTATTTGGAATTAAGCATAAAGTTACACGATGGGCTATCTGTGCTCTACCCATCACGAGTATCGAAACCCGGTAAAAGCTAAAGTAAAAGCTAACTGAAAATGCACTCTAAGCTATACGTCACATTACTTTAAGCTATATAAATACTCTAAGAGAAATTCAAGACCTCACAACGATTTCATCAATGAAGCTTGAAACAAAAAAGTTCAACCCTTTCACCCCTAGTAGGTTAAAGTGCACGTGTCACGACGTTCTGGAGTGTTATTTTCAAAATTTTGTTCAATAACATTTTTACTACTTACGTCAATGAAATTGACATCAAAACATAGTTAATAATTTAAATTTTAATATTATATGCGTTTTAATTTCTTAATTTAAAACGAAATGTACAGAAAGTCATGGAGCTAATGCTACACTCTAAACCTGTCCACTCTTACTGCTAGCCAATGCTATCGCAAAACATCAACTGAATAAACGTGACAACACTTTAAGTTCCACTCGCTAAAGGTGAACATTAGAACAGTAATAATTTTAAATTCGACATACACTTACAAGTCATTTGAACTTTTTAATTTAATGTAACACTAAAAGCAATAGTTATATGGAAAATACATAAGGCTTCTGTCAAGCATTTAATTGAGCACAACTGCAAAAATAATGGAAAATTTAGTAAGAGGAACAGATAGATATGCCAATTGTTGTGAGACCTGTATCAAACTGAAAATCCTTTGGTATTATATCTAAATCTTTTGTCAAGATCACTGTAAAATCTGCTTTCTCAAGGCCCAAAAGCGTGTCAAAAAGCCTACAAGAAAATAACGATTGGTTGTTGTTGTATCAGCTGGCCAACAGGCAGTAAAGATCAAGAGGAAGTCCATATGATTCGTCGACAATAATAACTCAAGTTTCCTAATTAGAAACAACGCTGTTAGTCCATTAAGAAAATCCAGCAAACAGGCTTCTTCCGTTCTCCCTTAAGGAAAGTTAAAATTAGTCATCAACCTGAGCGCCATTGTGTTCAATTAGGGAACTATTAATAATAACATAATTTTGAAAAAAAATTACATCTTAAATGAAAAGTGTGGAAAAATATAATATACTACAGCGACATGTAATATAAAAATTACACTACTCTGTACTGAGATGCATGTCTGTTTAGATAGGTAGTTCATTAAAACATATTAATGTCTCAGAGAGACATACTGTTTTTCTCTTGTTCCTTTTCAATCCTCTGAACAATTTTTAATTGAATGTCGTTCCTGCATTTCTTGACGAATTGACTTGAAATCTGATATGCCTGGATCATTTTTACATTTTCTTTATCAATTAGGCTTTTTCAAGGGTTTTATGTGGTTAAAAGTAAAAACCGACTTAGAAAGGAAAATTTTGGTCTCTTCGTGGCAGAAATATAAATTTTCATCACCCATAACTTTGACACACAAACAAAAAAGATGGATTTGCCCATAATGAAACTTTCTGGGGTGTTAGAGCTACAAAAAACAACAACATAATTTTAGGGATTTGTGTTTGACCAATTTACATGGGATTTGGTAAAAAGTTATTTTTACATTGATAAGCAGAAATGGTGGATTTTATTTTTATAAGTTATAGGTGGTACAAGATGCCACAAAAATAATATTTATTGGGTCTTTTGACAATTACCCTGTTGTTTTGGGGCTATTTACATGGGATTTGGTACAAATATAGTTTCTTACAATTCGAAACAGAAATGTATAAACGGTTTTGGATTTTTTTTTCTTTTGTTCAACTTTTCAGAAAGGAAAGCAAAATCTGGGGTTTCCATGAACCACTTATATGTTTGCCAACCAATTTACATGGAATTTAGTACAGAGATACCTTACTGCAGGTTTTAAACAATGATATAGACATTTTTCGATTTTTTTTTCTGTTTTTCACCATTTGTCTGGTGACAAATTTGGCCATGTTGCTGGTCAACGTTACTCACTATCAGATCTTGGACCACTCTTTTACCAACATATTGTGAGATTGAATGTACATTATCAACCCCTTGATTGAAAGATCAAGCATCTATGGTGACAGAGATTCAAATCTATGCCCTGCAGATTGCGAGTCTGTAACCTTGATATTTTAGTGATTGTTGCATACCAGTTGTTTTTTTTTGCCAGTATGGGTTGGGTTGTGTCAAGTATTACAAATATGAGGAAGGGGAACTGTCTGGAAACGATTGAGAAACGAAAATGCAAAAATTATCTCGAGTAAGGAATGTCCACTGCTATCCACAAAAAGACGTCATTTGAAGTAGTAATTTTATGCAACCATGGCAGAAATAACTGTTTAAGCTCTTCAACCATTCAGAGGCATAATGTTATGTCTGCGGACTTATACTGCTAGAAATCTGGTTTCAATATCCATGGTGGGCAAAGCTCAGATAGCCCTTTGTGTAGCTTTGTGCTTAATAACAAACAAATCAAACTTTACTAATTAAATTTACGTTTCATTCGACTTCCAAATAATAATCTATTTTTTAATTGCAACTAAGATATGATTTATAAGAATAATGACACATTTCCTTTCATACCTTTAACTGATATGTGATTTGGCCGTTCAAGGTAAATCTTAATAAAATATGTGAACTTAGATTTTAATTTTAAGAAAGTCAAGTTAGGTGGCCACTTTTTGTTTTGCTTTAAGAATTGCATTCTATTTGTTCTTTACTAGCTGTTTCTAGAATTCGTCCTGTAGCACAGCAGTATGTTTGTGAATATGGATCGCTAGAAGCCGGGTTTCGATACTCGTGATGCACAGAGCACAGACTATTGTATAACATCGTGCTTAACTACAAAAAATATCATTTCGAGAAATCTGATAGACATCTGGCTTCTTTTTTTTGCGATAGTTTGAAAGTTAGTTATAATATTTGTGAATACTTAGCTATTGTATCGTCTTCTCAACTGTTTTCCTCCTTTATTCAGTACTTTGATGACGTTTTGCTTATAAACCGGGATACAATCAGTTTTAAAAAAACAGGGGTTACAAAAGCCCTTAAAATTTATGTTCATACAGTATTTCTGATTATTATGTTTAGTAAGCAAAACTTAGTCGTTAGTTCTTCAGTGGAGATATATTTTCAGTAAAAATCAACAGCTGTAACTATTAGTCGAAGGTACGCAAAATGCTTTGTGTTTGTTTGTTCGTATTGGAAAGTCCATTACAGTTAATGTCAACTGGAAACATCAGTTCGAAAATATTATATTCGTTCTAAGAGCCAGATCATTTGAAACGACGCCTTCAGATACCTACTAAATTAGATATTAGAAACATATGGTCATTTATGACTTTGAAATAACTACTTTTTGCGCTTTTAACAGTTCTAATGTTTAGATTTAGTTTGTCTTGTTTCTGGGTGCCCATCACGATATCCAATATCTCATGCCTTCTAGTTTTTCAACAGACATATGATTAAACTGTAGAACCATTTAACAGGCGATATTGATCTCTTTACAAGAAATTCGATATGGTTTCATTGGTTCAACTGTTCATAGCAGAAGTAAGAGAAACTGCTTGTTTGATTTCAAAAACCTGCTTTGTAAGAGAGCATTAAGGTTAACCAGATTTATCAAGGTTTTTTTTAATGCAGCTGTTTTAAGTCATATAAAAATAGGGAGTTTTCATCAGTAACACGCTTTATTAATTTATCAACAACAACAAAACAAGTAAATCTTAACAAAAACAGTTAGAACAGTCCGCAGACTGTTCTAAATAGGATGAGAAAATTATACCTTCTAATCATCCAAGGACTTATATTAGAATCTATATATATATATATTAACAAATTTTATTAATTTGGGTCACGCAGACTTAGTACATTTCATAGAAACTTTTAATATTTTAAGTTTTAACTATTAAATGTAAAAGTAGGAAAAGGTAACGTTAAGCTAGGTCTGATAAAGTTTATATCTTTATTTTAGTCAAACAGGTGACGTAATACTGATGGTCAATTCAGTAAGAAAACGAAATCTTTTGCAGAAATTATTTTCTACGGATCTTCAGGAGAGAGTTCCTTCATATTGAGTAGTGACAAGGTGATATGTTCACTGCTAATCCTATGTATCACATGGATGAAAGTCATATTTTGTTTCAACATCTCTTTAAACACTGATGTTTCTCTTCCAAGTATCTGTGTTCCTCTTCTCTCGTGCTATATGTACATAAGTTGATTTTTTATTCAGTGACGTTTTAAATCACATTCCATCAAAATCACTATTTTTACTATATTTTTCAATGTGAAGAGGAATTTGACAGCAAGCTGTTATCCAACACTGAATCATGCATCTAAATATGTGATATATTCTAATAAATGGAATAAACATAAAATTAATACAATACTGTCTGTTACATAACCATGTAATACAATACTGTCTCTTACATAACCATGTAATTCTAAACTTCCTTTTATATTCGATTACGTTACTTTAATACATTTTACATCACTGAGTAACAAGCCTAACCTTTAATGATAACCTCCATAACCATGTGAATCAGCTGGAAGTCTGACGTGATACCCAAATGGAGCGAAAGCGTGGTATCCATAACCTTTGGAAGGTCCTCTATAAACTTTGATACTAACATCATTTCCATAACCTTCAGCGTTGGTAGAGGCTGTATAGACCAAAAGAACACAAACTGCCACAAGTAAAACCTATTATAAGGAAAGATAAAACAACGTGATATAAATAATATAACATTCGATTACGCCTGTCATTAATTCTGACAAATGCTATGTAAATAGGGATAGGCTACAAATTGCGTTTAAAATCTAAAGAAATGTATGATATAAACAGTGATAACCATTAACACTAAAATAAAATGTAGAAAACAGGAACAGTGTTAACCATTATTACTGAACGAGAAAATGTCGAGAGCAGAAACAGTGTTAATCTTTGATAGACTGTTTAGGCGGATTATTCGTGATGAAATTTTGTACAATGAACGGCAACAGCCTGTTGTAGAGACACAATGGTAGAGGACGACGTTTCGAAATCTTTCGCCTTTCGAAACGTCGTCCTCTACACTTTTGTCTGCACAACAGGCAGTTGCTGTCCATTCTACAAAGTTTCATCAGTGTTAACCTTCATTACTGACAGAAAATGTAAAAGCCAGGAGCAGTGTTAACCATCACTATTGATAGAGAATGTAGATGCTAGGAACAGTGTTAACCATCATTACTGACAGAGAATGTAGAAGCCAAGAACAGTGTTAACCATCGTTACTGACAGAAAATGTAGAAGCCAAGAACAGTGTTAACCATCATTACTGACAGAGAATGTAGAATCCAGGAACAGTAATGAGCTTGAGTACTGATAAAGTATATTAATAAAAACAAAAACAGAAGCTTGAATAACATATATAATATAAATAGTCCTTAATGTCGTTACATTCAAATATGACTCAATACTTTAGTAACTGATAGAGATATTCAATTCTCCATTGGTTCAATATCCAAACTTACGTGTTGGTATATGCGAGTCGCCATCTTCAGAATGGTGTAAGAAGGATCCCGTAGAGCTGTATCGTAAATTTTTGTTTATATACATTGTATACTTGACCTATTTTGAATAGCAAAACTAAAAACGACATGTTTGGCTACTGGTACAGAGAGACGTGGAGAACATGTAGTTTGGTTCAAGCACTAATAGGATTAGCAGATATTGGCCCAGTTAGACTCTGTTTGGATGGTACCTAAATTTCTGTTTTCCCTTGAATCACCTGTTACTGTTCTGCATGAGTTGACATAGTAACTGATCCACAGCCGAAGTGCAGTGAACCTGTGCTATACGCTGTTGACCAAAACTATATAGTGATAAATTAGGGTTTTTCATGAAATGCATGTAATATTTTCTTTTAAAACAAACGCTAGAAACTTAAAAATTATTACGTACAAAGCTTTAGTATTACGAAAGATGAATTTTAAATCTTTTCGCAAATTACTGTTTTGGGTTTTATTTTCGTGCACTTAATTTTTAAAATATTTGCCAAATTTAGCGATTGGTTCTTCGCTCATTTCTTCGAAGGATTTTTATTTATTTAATTATTCTAATGGACGTTTTCTTTTTGTGTCATGCTCTTGATCTGCTTATCAATTCACAGAGAACTGACAGCAACGTGAAAGATACTCCAACAAATACACAGAACTGAGAGTGACGTGAAAAATACTCCAACAAATACAGAGAATTGACAGTGACGTGAAAGGTACTTCAAAAAATATAGAGAAGTGACAGTGACGTGAAAGGTACTCCAACAAGTACAGAGAACTGACAATGACGTGAAAGATACCTCAACAAATACAACAGGAGTCCTCCGGAAATTGTTTCAGACTTTTACGATTTCAGCTATCTTTTCTGTGCCCACTACGGATATCGAAACCCGATTTTTAGCGTCGTTATCCTTCAGGTGTAATGTTGAGCTACCGGAGATGAGAGGGGTGAGTCTTAGATTAGTCACCTAAACGACTAAAAAAATGCCATGAATGTAATAAACACGGGGGAATGGAGAGATATAATAAAATGATGACGATAAAACCCACTTGTAGAGAAAAATATGTATGTAAAAACGGCTGGTATGGGTAGAGAAAGCACTATGTAGAGGAGCGAACAACGTTTCGACCTTCTTCGGTCATCCTTTTTACATATATAGATATAATAAAGGTTTCGAAAGGGTTTTTTTGATAATCCCGCTCGAGTACCTTATTCTGTTATCCTTTTTGTTGTTGTTGTTATAAATAAATTTCAGCCATAACTCAGCCTTATTTCTGGCAGTAGAAAAGAAACAAATGGCTTACATTTTCAATAAAAATATTGAAGCTCCTCTATTCAAATATATCACAGAAGAACTTCCGGTCATTACGTTTAAGTACCTTCTTTATTGTATATCTTTTCTGAATTGTCAGAACTTGAGAAAATTCAGTAAATAGTTTTCGCTTACCTCCGTTTCTTTTTTCTTCTTTTTTTGGTACACGTCTAAGATGTCACTAAAACAACTCCCTCTTATAATTTACGTTCTTAGAAAATTTTTTTTTGAATTTACGTTCCCATAAAACTCTTTTGTAATTTACGTCTCTAAAAAAAATTGTGAATTACGTCGCTAGAAAACCTCTTTTATAATTTGTCTATAGAATTATGTTTTGTAATTTATATCCTTAAAAAAGTCACTTTTCTGATTTACGTCTATTTTGGCCTGTTATTTAAAACAACAACAACTGTATTTTGGGTAATCCTGTTTGTTACTTTTGATGGTTAAATAGAGTTTGTTTTTTAATTTCGTACAAAGATACATAAAAGTTACGTATGGAGTAAACTTACGTACTTACAACGTTAAAATTGAGGGTTTTATTCCCCACAGTGGACACAGCCAATAGCCCAGTGTGGGTTTGCTTTGATATAAACAAGAAAACAAATCCTATTTTTGAACTGATAGACAAGAGGTGAGGAAGATAGCTAGTCAACAGTACCCATGGTAAATCTAATCGACAATGGTTTGGTCTTAATTAAAACACCCAACCACGGACCCAAATTACTGAATGCATTTCTGTAGTACGAATCATCAGACTCATCAAAGTCCAAGCACGTTATAAAGACGCTCTGAGGCCAGTCTGTGACTGAATTTTCAGAAAATTTCATTCAAGGCTATTATTCTGATAAGTTTATTACAAAAAATGAAAATGTTATGGAAAATAATAACAAATTCGATTTTCCACACTCACAGGTGAGCAGGTATACCTTAATGTTTTAAGAAATAATTTAAATTACTACAAAATGTGTTTTTGTGTTTTCCTTGAAACAAAATTAGCATTAAATCGTGACTCGTCTTTTCGAATAGCATTGGTCAATTGTTCTCTGTTGATCAACGCAATATTCGACAATCAAAAAATGTTCCTTTTGTTTCTTTGTTTTGAATTTCGCACAAAGCTACTCGAGGGCTATCTGTGCTAGCCGTCCCTAATTTAGCAGTGTAAGACTAGAGGGAAGGCAGCTAGTCATCACCACCCACCGCCAACTCTTGGGCTACTCTTTTACCAACGAATAGTAGGATTGACCGTCACATTATAACGCCCCCACGGCTGAAAGGGCGAGCATGTTTGGCGCGACGGGGATGCGAACCCGCGACCCTCAGATTACGAGTCGCACGCCTTAACACGCTTGGCCATGCCGGACCTAAGAATGTTCCAATATACACCAGTTTAATCTAGATAACCGATCCTCTGTGAAACAGATTTTACTTGTTGAGGGAATGAAGAAACGTAGAAACTAGAACAAATAAAGCTAATTACTGTCTTAACCAAATATAGCCGTAACCAGAAACTAAGTATTAAGAACTACGAATATTTCTGTATCACTACAGAAGGTGGAAAACATATATATCACTTTAATTTACCTTATGATAAGACTGTAGACATGCACGTTTCACAGCCAAGACTGAGTATCGTTTTTGGATAATAATAACAACATAATTAGCGTGTAGAAGACTATAACAGTTACATGTGAAACTGGTTGCTTTATTTTGCATAGTTTCTTTGCATTCGGGGATGAAATTTTGACAAATGTTTTATTGAGATAAATAAAAAAATTCAAAACTAGTCAACCGGTCAGAAGTATTTCACATTTAAATAAATAACTAGCTAATTTAATAACTGCTTGAATTATAGCTTAGTTATTAGAAAATGCTAATGTGCAAATGTGAGAAAACAAAGTGAGAGCTAACTGTTGTGCTTTTTCTCCAAAGTCCTTTTTTTGTTGTTTAATTACTAAAGAATTCACTTTATACCCTCACACAAATAGAGTTTTTAAAATGTGGCCATTACACGCAAGAGTTAGTAAATAGGAGATGTTTTAGAATGAACTGTTCGATCTAATTCACACAAACCTGCTTGTGCTCTTCCGAAAAACGAGTCTCTTTCTTGCCTGAATAACTGCGACAGGAAGCACAATGCAACCAAAGAGCACGAGAGAAAAACACGTTATCCAACTAGTTCTGTGTATTGCCACTTGTGTTTGATATGTGAATGTGTGCTTTCTTATAGCAAAGCCACATCGGGCTCTTTGCTGAGTCCACCGAGGGGAATCGAACCCCTGAATTTAGTGTGTAGACTTACCGTTGTACCAGCGGGGGACCCAGAGTTTGGTGGTAACCATCGAGAGCACCATAAATTAGGTACTAGTTGCATGCTAGAAATCATAATTATAACTAGAAGAATATTGAATTGCATTTACGCGCTTATATTCTAAAAGCGAGCAAAATACAAGTACTACGAACAAGTAATTACACCAAGAACCACAGACAATAAAAAAAGAGATAGAGAAACAGAACCATTTGCAGAGCCTTGTTTTATTGTAATGGTTGATCAGTCTCTTAAGCCACCCAAATAGTGTGCTGTTGTGAGTGGTAGGACAAATAGAATTTTAGATTGTATCTATGGAAATGTTGAATAGAAGCTTAAATAGGTTATAATTTCATTGTATAGGTTACTGGTTAGGCTAAATTTGGATTATTGTGTTCAGTCTTGGGCTCCTTACCTTAGGAAAGACATTGAATTATTGGAAAGGGTTCAGAGGAAGGTCAATGAAATGGTACCTAGGATAAAGAATTTATCATATGAGGACAGATTAATATTCTTAAGATTGTTTTCTCTTGAAATGAAGAACAGTTAGAGGGAATCTGATTGAAGTGTTTAAGAAACTGATAATATTGGCACATCAACATTTTTCATACTTAACAGCAAGAATCATAAAACTAAGGGACACAAATATATAAGCCGTCTACAGCTAAGGCAGTTTTACTTTTCAGATATGGTGATTGGTCTATGGAACGCATTGCCTTTGGAAATTGTGGAGGCAGTAAAATCATGTGAGTTTAAAAATTAAAAGAAAGCTTGATAGATATACAAATGTTAATGGCTAACTTTAATATTTAATAGTTTTAGTTTAACTAAGAGCAGGGATTGACAACGTATTTTTCATAGTGGCCACATCTGTAGCTAATGAAAACAACGTTGGCCACATTATTCAAAAACAAAATTGAAAGATGTTAGTTTAAGTAAAATAATTGCATTTCAACTAATCTTCAATGTAAAAATTTATGGGGGTTTTCATCAACAAGTTTCGTGAAATTTGGCTTAATATCTATGCTCAATGAGTATCTTAGCTCTGCCTCTAAATTTATGTCAGTAAGCCGAGAATCTGTATTTGGACTTGAGAAAATCTAGCGTAGAAATTGTTGACTCTCATATCCATGTGGATCCAAACCTGGAAAATAATTTTGAAATTGATATTTTTAAATTTGGAAGACTGATTTATCAGAATAGTGAGCCACATTTCTCTGATAGAACATTTTTGTTTTCCTTTTATGTGTTCTACACTTTGCAGGGTAAACATTTCGTCTTCAAATCTACACTTATTCAAAGACAAAAAATGATGTAATTTCCTTGCTGAAATTTCCCAAGTTAGCTTAAAATTGATCATACAAAAATTCAAATATTAATTTCAAATTTTTAAATTCGGAGAAACGTAATTCAAATTTTTGAGATAGATTTTTGATCCAGTTTACATAGAGATCATTTTTAGCATTAGAGAAATCAGTCTTTATTATTTTTTAGAAAACTATTCAACTTTGAAAAATGTGTCAAATCATTTTTTTAATTGCTCCGCAAAGAGGTTTAGCTTTAATTAAAATTCATGAATATACTGTGATTGCTTGCTTATTATTTTACTTCTTCCCTGAAGCTTCGTATTCAAATTATCCAAGTGAACCATCATGTCCAACAGAAAGTGCAAATCACACTGTCATGACAAAGGTTCAATTTCAGGGAAATTTTCAATCTCACCTTTTCAACAATTTTCCTCCACTTAACCATCTTACGTTTGCAAAACCAGTAAGATCATCAAAAGTACAGTCACTGCTTTTCTTCAAAGACTCAACAAACTGTCGATGAATGAGAGAGTTTTCACTTCTAATATAATCCACAATTTTTACAACAATGTCCATCAAGTTTTTCAATTCATCACTTTTAGACATCTGAGCACATATACTTTCCTGATGCAAAATGCAACGGAAAGATGGCAGCGTGGACTTCACATTATTTTCAATTAAATGATACTTCAAAAGAGAAACAAATCCTAATTTCGCCATATTCATGGCGGGAGCGCCGTCTGTTGTGACAGAACCAGTTTTTTTTTTTAAATCCAGAGTAATTTTTTTGACATTTCAAGAAATTTTCAAAGATGTTTTTTTTCACATGTTCGATTTCGTAATCCACAAAGGTCAAGCATTTATTCCCTCACTTGAAGATCTGAAGTTACATATCAAACCCAAAATATCAACTGTGCAGTGTCACTAACATCTGTTGACTCATCTAGTGCTAAAGAAAAATACAAATTGCCTTTTAGTTTTTCAAACATATAATTTTTTATTTCTTTCTCTAACTCTAGCATTCTGTAGACAATTGTTCTTCGACTTAATTGCAAATTATTTACCTTCTGAAAAATATCATCTTTTATATTTGAATCATAATTTTCCATATAAGTTTCAACGACCACAATAAATATTTCTTTTACTAATTCAGCATCAGAAAATGATTTCGTTTTTCAAGCTAGAATCCAAGCTACTTTATAGCTAGCTAACGTAAGTAGTTCTATCGATGATAAAAATCTTTTTAGGCCTTACTTTTGTTCATGAAGTTGTGCTTTCAGACGGTTAATTTCATTCATACGATTTTTGCTATCAACTGGAAATTTTACATCAAATTCGTTGTGAAAATTGTTAAAGTGTTGCTTAAGGTTGTATACTTTATTATTCCTAAAAACTTTGTTACACAAGAGCCACACTGGCTTATTATTTGCTTCAATCACTGCAAATTTCAACTCCCAACTTTCATTAAATTCTCTTTTCAGCAGTAATGCCAGAATCAGTTGAATTGTCTTTATTTTTTGAGTGTTCACCATCATCTGGATTCTTTCGTTTTCGAATTATCCACTTGTCCATATGATGGGATTAATAACAAAATATATTTAAACACTTGAATGTTGCACAATAAAAATATGTTTACAAGCGCATGCAAAACAACGCACACTCGATAACAAACATCTAAACCAGACTGACGTTACAAAATGGGCAGAGTCTGTGGCAGTGATGAAGCGCGCGACATGAGCGAAGACGTGAGGCAGTTCAGTTGCTGTTTACCAAATTTGCGATAAAAAATAAATGATGGAAAAAGTTGATTCCTAAACTCAAGCTGGCCACAATTGTGCTATCCACTGACCACATGTGACCAGTAGCCATGGAGTTTCCCACCCCTTACTTAGAAAATGGAACAGACAAGATGGAGCAACAGGTCTCTTTTATTCCTAAACATTATGTTATGTTATATTACATTATATATCAGCTACACTGAGAGTAAATGTATAGCACATTATCTGATGTATCAGATTACATAAGAGGAACAATATGGTCTATTATCTGAAGTATCAGCTTTACATAAGAGAACTATACGACTTGTTAACTAACGTGGCCCAGCATGGTCAGGTGGGTTAAGGCGTTCGACTCGTAATTTGAGGGTCGCGAGTTCGAAATCCCGTCGCACCAAAGATACTCGCCCTTTCAGCCATGAAGGCGTTATAATGTGACGGCCAATCCCATTATTAGTTGGTAAAAGAGTAGCCCAACAGTTGGGAGTGGGTAGTGATGACTATCTGCCTTCCCTCTAGTTTTACACTGCTAAATTAGGGACCGCTAGCGCAGATAGCCCTCGTGTAGCTTTGCGCGAAATTCAAAAACAGTACAATACAACTGACTAATGTTTCTGCTCTACATAAGAGGAAATGCATGGTCTGCCTTCTGAGAGGTCATCTCTACATAAGAGTAAAAGGAGTATGTTATCTGATGTGTCAGCTCAAAATAAGAGGAATAAATCTCAGTTTTAAGACAAAAAAACTGACGTGATGTCATCTGATATGTCAGCTTTTACACAAGGAAAATGTATATACATTCTGTCATTTGAAACATCACCTCGACATACAAGTAGCTGTATGTGCTGTTATCATCTCTAAATAAGATAAATTTTACATCCTGCCACCTGTTATATAAGTTTTACACGAAAACGAATGTACAGTTTTTCAACTTAAACATCAGTTTTAAACAAGAGGAAATGTGCAGTCAGGTATTTGAAATTTTAGTTCTGGATATCAGGAAGTGTATGGTCTGTCATCTGACACGTCGGCTATAAGTATGAAGGAAAGAAACTACATTCTATCACCTTATGTGTCAGCCCCAGAAAAGAGAAACTATAAGGTCTATCGTTTGAAGCATTAGCTTTAGGTGAGAGAAATTGTACGGTCTTCATCAGAGAAGAATGTAATGCAAGAATGATATTGTATTGTTGTTGAGCAAGTGGGAGGTTTGATCTGGAATGATGGGCGTGGTTTAGTGACGAAACTCTTCTCGAAACTTTATGGAACAATATGGGCAGTATTAGAATGGGAATTAAGTTGAAGTAAATGTTAATTGATTTTAAGTCTAATGATAAATTACATTAAGTTGAAGTAGTTAAATATTATTTTGATTGATTCCTTTACTCAGTTAGTTTAGCTGTAAATTTTGAGTGTTTGTAACAAAGTATTGGAGACAAGAGGAAGTGCGTGTATGAGAAGAGTTAACAAGTAAACAAAATGTTTAAATGTTGTTTATATGTATCGTTAGACCTAAAGCTAGTTATTTAAACTGCGAAACGTGAAAAAATAAAACGTTTTTATTGTAATTAAATTGTCAATAAACATTTCCTTTTTGAACAAATAATTTAAAAGATCCCTTTAGTAGAAACTGTTGCAACACTACCTTTATTAACTGTAAAATTATAAGTCTTTTTACATCGAAACAAAGTTGGTTTTCTGTATCTTCCTGGTGTTTCGAAATTGAAACAGAGTTAACTGTAAGAAACACACATTATGTGTGGAGAGAAGAAAGTGTGGGGTTTCTGTCAGTGACAACACCGACTTTTACTACTATTTATAAAATCAAACAAAACAGGCTTCTTTGAACGTGCTTGGACAGTTGTTGGTATGTCCGAAAAGCATAACATTGACCTTCTTTCTTGCTTGGCCTATTGCCTAAGGCTATGACGAAAGATATAATGAAGACCATGAAATCTCACAGGCCTAATCTTTTCTACAATCAGCAAAATCAAATAAAAGCAATATCTTTATACCCGTAATAATAAAGTCTTCTTTACACAGTCACTGACAGATATTTCTTATGAGTCACTTGTATGTGAACGTTGATATGTTTGTTTGTTTTTCTTTTGTGATATTCTATCTTAAGCACACAAAGAGTAGATTTTGTTAAATATTTTCCATTATAAATAGTTATTAACTTGATGTTGCAAGAAAGATTTGATAAAAAGTTAAATATAAACCAAATAGTGTTGTTAAGCACAAAGTTAAACGATAAACTATGTGCGACGCTCAGATTATGAGTCGAACACCTTAACCCGCCGCGCCATGTGGGGTGATAAATACTTTAAGTAAACTAGAAAAGTTAAACATACTTTAAACGATGTTTTTGTTGTTTTGAATTAAGCACAAAGCTACATAATAGGCTATCTGTACTCTGCCCACCACGGGTATCGAAACCCGGTTTTTAATGTGTAAGCCGCAAACATACCACTGTGGGGCTACCTTTTTGGTTTTCAAATATGAAGGTTTACGTTCTGGGCATTTAACAGTTAAGAAAGACGTGAATTTTTTATGCGACTTAGCAAATTAGTTTTTGTAGCAGATAACATGCAACTTAAAGTAGAGCAGAATTTTCATTAAAAATATCAATACTCCACTCTTTGGGTTCTTGATTAGATTTTGAATTTTTTTTAGAATGTCAAAATTAAATTATTTTGTTTGTTGCTTACTGTTTAGCACAAAGCCACAGAACGAGTAATCTGGGCTCTGTTTACCATGAGTATCGAAACCTGGTTTCTACTAGTAGAAGTCAGCTCACATACCGCTGTGCCAGTGGTAGACTCTCTCTGTTAGAAGAGAAATTCAATATCTAAATAAATAATGGATGATTTTATAGAAACCGTCCAATGACGCTTTGAATTTTAAAATAATTTTGGATTTTAAACAACATGATAATTATTGTTATTATTGCTTTATATCACCGTGTTATACTTCGCCTTGGAGGTAAGTTTGAGAATTTATAACTTTAGAATGAACAGTTCGAAGACAGTCAGTTCATTGTGCAGTTATGCGTTAAAACAATAGAACAGTAACCCCTACTTTGATTTGCAAAATTGCGATATTTGTGTTGCTTGATACAACAGCTAACACAAACTGTTTCAAAACGTTCGTAGCCACCAGGGTAGTGTTATGAGTTGAACTTAACCCTAACAGGATCTATGTTGATATTGTCCTCAGATCAGGTGTTTATTTTCCTCTGTGAAATACTTCTGTGTTCCTCTCCATGTTTAGTGCTGTTCTTCTATCAAGAATTTCTACGTTATCCCTGCCAACACCTCCCTAAAGTAGCATTCTGGATTCCATGATTGCATACAATGACTGGATTTTTTAAAGAAAATGGTGACCGATTGTTTTCTTGTATTATTCTGAAGCTTAATTGACCCTTTGAAATAGGTTTTAATACCACCTATAATTTTTTGTGTTGTTTTTCTTCTCTGATAAAAATGTTAAGTTGTTCAAAACTTGATATTGAATAGCTTTGTTGTTATTAACCACAAATCTACATAATGGTTAACATGCTCCCACCGTGAGTATCTAAACCTAATTTATAGTTTACTACTGATCCACCAGTGGACTATTTCTTAAGTTAACAATCTTGGTTTGTTTGTTGTTCAGAGCAAAACCATAAAATGAGCTCTCTGTGCTCTGCCAACCACGGGTATCAAAACTAGATCTTTATCATTGTAAATCTGCAGGCTCACCGCAAGACACCGGGTAACAAACCAGTCATCTAAGCGGTTAAACAATGCCCTGGATATAATATACACAAAATACATATAAAGAAAGATTCAGAACGACTTTTCGGTCATCTGTTTCGAGTACGTTATTCTATTATCTTCTTTAAAAGAAGGAGCTTGAGACAAGTTTGTGATTAACTTTCTTGATAAGCCAAGTCGTTATTTTTAGTAGTAGAAAGAAAAGGCTTATATTTTCGATAAAAAAAATGAGGTTTATCTGTTGAAATATATGGTGAGTACTAGACCGTTTGAAACAATGTAACCGAAAGAAAATAATAGTTTGATAGTGAAAAAATGTTCAAATCATCGCCAAAACTAAGTTAATATTATTTACAGAAGATCGTTGAATATGAAGTTTTTCATTCATGTTGAGATAATGAATTGTTGATGCGTTATCGTATTATCCTAATAGTATTCCTGGCAAGATAACGAACTTCTAAATGATAATATTATTTCTTGCGACAGTACAACAAATTTGAAGATTCGAAACATTATAAAAAGAACTTATAAGTCCGAGATTATTAGTATCTATGGGTAGGTAAATAAATGTGTTTGAGAAAACACTGCATTTTGCTAAGTTTGCCTAGCATCATCATGTGCTAAAAAATTAGTAATTATATCATGTCATAAAGTAATCGAATCCAGTAATACTCAAGTGAGGAAAATATATATACAATTAATTGTATATGTCACAAAACGTTAGTATTAGGCCTGGTATATTTTTGAGCGTTGCATTCTTCACTCAATACCTTAGGGTTTAATCAAGAAGATCAAGAAAGTATAACAGTATTTCAGCCATGTTCAGCCTGCCTGATAAACCTTGTATTATATGTGTACTAAATTATTATCATGTTTAACAGCTTAGAAAGGTCATTTATACCTTAAAGTAAACATAGTTGTGCATCTGTATAGATACTAATGTTAGAGCCCAGTATGGCAAGGTGGTTAAGGCATTCGACTCGTAATCAGAGGGTTGCGGGTTCGAATCCCTGTCACACCAAACATGCTCGCCCTTTCAGCCGTGGGGGCGTTATAATTTGACGGCCAATACCATTATTTGTTGGTAAAAGTGTAGCCCAACAGTTGGTGGTGGGTGGTGATGACTTGTCTTCCCATTAGTCTTGCACTGTTAAATCGGGAACGGTTAGCGCAGATAGCCATCATGTAACTTTGCGCGAAATTAAAAATACAACTAAACCTAACTCCAGCTTTGTGGTGTGATCGAATGTATTTCAGTGTAGCAATGGAAAAACAATGAATCAGACAATGGAGTAAAAAAAATAATAAAAAAATTTGGATTTCTTTATACAGTGTACCTGTATTTAGTTGCTACATCTGATTGAATGATTGATGACAACATTGTAGCAAGGTGAACGTTATTAAAATGCAAGGTATAAATACAGCGCCATCTTGAATTATATTAACATATGGTCAGAAACACTACAACTGATTTCAAGTTCAGGATGCATTTTTGTGTCCCCAACACAGCTTGAAATAGTATTATCAAAACTTATATCTATTGAGAGAAATTATGAATTTATCAATGCAATGTTAAAATCGAAACCCTCTTAAAGTTGCTTCAGATGTACTGTTCTAAATGCTCTACAGTAACAGGGCAGTATGTTTGCATATTCACAACACTAGAAATCGGGTTTCGATACACTTGGTGGGCAGGGCACAGACAGCCTTTTGTATAGCTTTGTGCTTAATTCTAAACAATCAATCAACTATTCTGAATTAACACGTTTACAAACGATATGAGAATACGTTGGATTAAATGTCAGTTATTAAAAATGGAGGCGTGAAAAGGACAAGCGTCCTAAAATCTTTGATTTTACAAAGTTCTTCATGAATTATCTTTTATGCAGTGTTTTTAAATTACATAATATTTAGAATACGTCAATATTTCAGTGGCTAGATACAATTCACAATTATTTATTAGTGTAGTTATTTCTGCATTAACTTCAAAGCTTCAGTCGATCTTTATGTGATCCTCACCAGCTAAACCAGATCCCTCGCGTCCATCCTTGTCACTCACTAATGAATTGTCAGTAGAACAAGATCCCTATCCAAAAAATGTCTGAGACAAATTTATAATGTCGTTCTCTAAACAAATGCCTAACATTGTTGTTGGTTTAATTTCTTTGCCCGAGCTCGAGTCACAGCACATGTCTGGATTCTCCTCAACAACAACATCCTCAGATGAAACAGTGATTGGTTCACTAACCATTTTGGGTTCAGCAACAACTTTTCCCCCAATTAAATCATTTCCCAACAATAATGATGCATCCTTAATTAGCAGAGTGGATCTTAATCCAATCACAACTGGACTATTAACTAGGTCTGATGCTAAATAAATACCCTCACCAATAACAAACTCATCATGGCAGAACTTGAGGTTAAAGGCAGTGTACCCTGTAACAACAATGACTGAGTAGCCCCAGCATCACGTAGAATATGGGTAAAGACACAGAACCAACAGACATAAAAGTTTTAAATTCTTCACTAACTACATCAGCCTTTTTATCAGTGGTCAAATAAACAACATCAGATGATCTGGTGAAATTATGTCCATATGTGGACATGAACGCATTAGGTGTTGCCTTTTTTTGCAAAAACAACAATCGGACGTAAGGTCACCAGATTTTTTACAAAAATGACAGGCAGGACTTGGTGATTTTTTAAAGTTTTATCCCGACTGTTTGAAGATTTCGAACTCAAGAATCTGGATTTTTTTATAATAATCCTGGACTTTAGCGGACTGAACAGCTACAGGTTTTTGCTGAGATGATAGAAATTTATTTTTATGAAAATTTGTTTTATGTGTTAAAGTGTTAATCATCAGAAAGAACAGCTGCTTCTTGTACTGTTTCAACTTTTTTTAATCCAAGTAAATTTTTAGGTCGTCATTTGTATAGCGTTTAAATCCCTCGGTTAGACATAAATGACTTAATTTATCAAAACTGTTGCCCAGATGCACAAAATTACGCCATCGATCAAAATAAATTTCTTTTTCTTAGGCGAATTTCATATACATTTGGCTATCTTGCTTGTGATAACCTCAAATCTTTTGGCGATAAACTTCCTGTACTAACTCGTATGCTTTAAAAATAGCTGCTATAACCTTACCATAATTGGTGCAATTTTCCAGAAAGAGAGAGTAACATAAGCTTCTTGTGGTTTACCAGTTAAAACTGTAATAATAATGGCAATTTTCCAGTGGGCCATTCCATGGTTTGGGTAATTTTATCAAAATGTTGAAAATATTTATAAACTTCATTTTCGTTAGATTGTGGTAGTTTAATATATGGATTGAGTTCAAAGTAATCATTGTGACTTGATCGATCGCATTTGAGCCTAATTTCCATTTCCTTTAACCAAATTTCTTTCTCGGCTTTAATACGAGCTTGTTCCTTCTCTTTTCCGGCTTTGATACGAACTTGTTCAAACTCGATGTGTTTGCGTTTTAGCTGGATTTCAAACTTATCTTTATCACTCAACTCTGGTTGGCTAGTGGAGACACTAGAGTATTACCATAATGCTTCCTCAAACATCAAATCATCATTGACTAGTATTTCAACAATATGCTCTTTAGTTCATTTTCTTATTTGATTTCTTAACATATAATTTTAAAACTTTGGCAGTTTCAAGCAATTCACTTCTGTTATATCTTTATAGTTGTTCTTGATAATCAGACATGATCAATTCTTGTTGACACTGATAAATATAAATAGAATTATGATTTGAAATTTAATCTAGATCAATTATTTTCTCTGATTCAGGCCTCGACACGAATCTTAATTTATTATGTTACGTATAATAATTTATCTCCGACGAGTCTCCAATTCATTATGTTACTAATTACAAGCTGAAATAGACTGAAATTAAATTAAACTGTAATATAAATTTAGTAGTTAATTAAATGTAGGCATGTATAAAGTTTATAATTTTTGCCAACACGATAGATATATACAGCTTTTTTTAAACACAAATATATGTTAATATACAAACAACAATACAGTTTTTAGTAATGGTTATTACAAATAGTAATTTTTATACAAACGTTTTGAAATTTATAAGCGATATTAAGTCTTTTATCTGGTTAGGAACTGAATATTTTATCGACGATTCACAATGAATGAATTAGTTTCGAGTTGATATCAGTACAGCTAATTTAACGGGTAGCTAGTTAGCCATATTCTTGGCTGGCCTCACGTCATTTACAAGCTGACTTTTCATTGACGAAGCTATCTAATGTTCTCGTAAAAATACGAATGTCCGAGGTTAATCCCCTGAAGTTAAACAGTTTTTAATGTTCGAAATCTACAAACGTTCCTATTCTAATACAGTATCTGTAGTTCCCCGACTGATAAGCGTTTATCACAGTTAGCGCTTCCGAAGTTTATAGTATACCAACTGTAGCAAACTAATAATATACAACTGTCTCTATGTGATGCATTGATTATCTTTTATAAGAATTAGAGAACATTATCTAAACATTTTAACATACAAGGTTCATTGTTGATTCGTACTCTCGAGAATCTTCTACAGGTTTAGTAAATAGGTAAGAATTTCGCAGTACACATTTAGAAATGCATGTAACTTATATTGTTAACGATAAGTTTAACTAAAACAAACACTAATGTTAAAATAACGTATATTACGTTAGTAAATCCATTACAATACGTATTTACCCAACAAATCATATGATCATTATACGCTTTAACTTCTATAAGTATTTACCCAACAAATCGTAGTTTTGATAGTTGTTTTTATTGATACACTGTATAAAATCAGTGAATCACAAGTCTACACATCCTTCAAAATCCTTAAACATTTATAATGAGTAATGGAATTGATGGAGCACTTTGTTAGGTAAGAAAATGTTTCAAATGTTACACATTCATCAACACTTAAACATCTCCTATTTTACCAACTGAGTTTTATTAAAAACTTAGTTTTTTTTCGTTGATTCTACCAGTGACTGGAAGCTTGGAATTATAATTTGCTTCTATAAAAGCCGATGCATCACTAATATTTATGTAAGACTTAAAACGTTTTTTCACAGTCATAAAAATTAATGAAAATTTAATAGACCAGAACGTATAACAACGTCCGTTAAGTTCTAGGAAAAGTGTGTCTGCTTATAATTATAAGTTAGGAAGTGTTTCGACTAATTTTCCTTGTTTAATCTTATGAGTTCATCCAAGGATAAAAAGCTTAGTGAAATTTCAATACTTTCCGAGTTCGTATAATATTGGTGCTTGATTTTTTCCTTTCAGTGAACGCACTATATGGTTTAAATCTACGTATTTTATACAACTGCAGGAAATAACACAGATACGAGTGCTTCTACTGAGAAAAGGCAGCAGGTTCGAACAACATTACGCGTTGTCGAAAAACGCACTGATTACCAAGACGAGAAGAAAACGATTTTTCAATGTGGACAGGACCTTAAAGGACCAGGTTCGAGACCCTAGAGTTTAAGTATAGGTGTAACTGATTTTTACCCAAGGAGGAGTATCCGCCGTAACGAGAGCTTTGTTTGACGCCCTGAACAACTTAACAGAATTAACTATCGCTTTTATAACGTGCTCATAGTTAAAAATGCAACAGTGTTCAGAGGCATCGCGTCTCGAACCTTAGACTTTTCGATCAATAGTTCAACAAGCTAATCACTATTCCGTCCCCAGTACAGTAAGATGACGGTTTAACGTTTATACATCTAACTTTATACATTATTTGTTTATTAGTTTGTTGTTTTCTCAGTGTAATGATACTAAATGGACTATCCAGTCGTTTTTTACACTGTACAGCTTGAAATCCCAGATTTTAGCACTGCTGAGCCCTTAATAAAACAGTATTTATTTTGTCAGTCATCTTTCGCTGTTCAACAACTAAAAGACTAAAACATGAAGAAATATTAATCTGGCCCGGCATGGCCAAACATATTAAGGTGTGCGACTCGTAATCTGAGGGTCGCGGGTTCGCATCCCTGTCGCGTCAAACATGCTCGCCCTTTCAGCCGTGGGGGCGTTAATATGTGACGGTCAATCTCACTATTCGTTGGTAAAAGAGTAGCCCAAGAGTTGGCGGTGGGTGGTGATGACTAGCTGCCTTCCCTCCAGTCTTACACTGCTAAATTAGGGACGGCTAGCACAGATAGCCCTCGAGTAGCTTTGTGCGAAATTCAAAAAACAAACAAAATATTGATCTTTCTGTAACTCTAAAAAACAATAAAATAAGCTCTTTAACACTTTGATTAACCTTATTTAACTCTAACTGCTTCTTACTGTAAATGCACCACTATGTAAAGCATTTTATAATTTCTTGTGTAAATTTATAATTCGCTTACCTTCTATGGAATTTCTTTGGTTGATATAAATATGAATTTGCTTATCAAATGTATACATCTTCGCAATTCCGGTTTTCTTAAAATATAGGCGGGTTTAGACATTAATGTTAAAATGTCAAGAATTCAGGGGTTTGGATTTGGGGGGGGGGAGAATTTCGCGCAAAGCTACTCGAGGGTATTTGCGCTAGCCGCCCCTAATTTAGCAACGTAAGACTAGAGGGAAGGCAGCTAGTCATCACCACTCAGCGCTAACTACTGGGTTACCAACGAATAGTTGAATTGACCGTCACATTGTATTGCCCCTACGGCTGAAAAGGCGAGCATGTTTGGTGCAATGGGGAGTTAAACGCCTTAACCCACCAGGCCATGCCGGGTCTTGGGTTTGGAACCGAGAACATTTCACATGTAATAGCTAATGTTTTCCCTATAAATGTGAGGGTTAAAGTCTTGTTCATTGTTATTTCTTAATATATTTGAAAAATATGTTGTGTTTTTCAATATCATAAACAACTGTAAATGTGATTTGTGTGGTTTCGGTGAAAAATAGATAATACTAGTATGAGATAATACATTATGATAACTCGAAAGATAATACTATGTTCAATGAAATATATAATATACAATCAAGCAGTGTCAGAAATATATAGTTTTTTTTTTGTTGTCGTTGACGTGAAGCAACATTACTTTATTTTGTTTTGCAGTGTTGTAGCATTTATTCATCAGAGGACAGCACGATCGTTGATTGAAAGACCTCTTCTAAGTTTGTTAAAATAAAAATAAAACATAGACGTTACGGGTAAAAGTTAAAATATAAAAGTTCACAACTCGATGTTTTATTATTATTCAAAATGCTCCCCACCTTCAAACATAATACTGAAAAAGGCTTTTTTATCACAGCAATAAACATAGAACTGTATCATCTGCTCTATGTGCACCACCTCGATATATATTTTTTTTTTTCAGTTAGGCCACCTTCAAATTTATATATACATTTAAAATCAGGTATAGAAAATGTTAATGTCCGAGGAAACGTCATGTTTATTTATTTGCTAACAAATATTTCAAAACGTCAAGCTTTTGTTTGATTTGCGTGGACAAGTTTGTGCATGTTATTCGTTTGTTTGTTTGTTTTTTTAATTTAAAAAAGAACAGTTCCGAGAGCTTCTGTGCAGAAGCTGGTAGTACATTTCAACTAGCTTCTTTTGCGAAAATGATTTATTTGATTATGGCGTTTCGAAAGCATCTTCGTTTTTCTGTTTCGTTTCTTTTAAACAAAATATTTAATACACTATCTGAGCTACGGAGAAACGAGACCCAGATTTTATCGATATGACTTCGTTAATTGCTTCACTGGAGGACCGGAAAAAATCGAAATAATTCTTGCAGTTGCTTTCCTTCACGTTTCTCTATCTTTAGCTCGGTAGGTCAAATCGGTTATTTTTACCAGTGAGTTAGTTGCAAGTTTACGGACTTACAATGCTAAAATTTTGATTTCAATTTTCTCGTAGTGGAGAAAGCATATATAATTTATTTTTAACTTTGCACAGCAATAGGTAAATAATAATAAAAAAAAATGAATCGGTTATAGTTATAAAGAAAGGAACTGAATCTCGTTGTATTGTTCTCTTAACAAATTGACAATTTACAGCATACACACACACATATATATATATATAAAGCAAGAGGGAACGTTCAATGGCCACGGCTGTAATTAAGTTTAAAATCGGCCAATAAATGGAGTTATGAGCTAAAATTTTGTGAACCTGACGATGACCGAAGAAGGTCGAAACGTTGTTCGTTCCTGTACGTAAAAAAATTTTCTCAACCCAAACGAGCAGTTTTTACATATATATTTTTCTCAACAAGTGGGTTTTCTTGTCATCACTGAAACCTAGGAGCAATTCTGTAAGCCGCTATGACGCGGCTAACAACAATAAATACGTTAAGTGAGAGGCAAATATGAAGATAACTGAACTTTGGCTTTGGGTTATTGAAGTTGTTTTTCTTTTAGGGGTGACTCGGAAAAAGTAATTTTTGGATATGCAAAAATGGGTTGTTTGTTTGAATTTCGCGCAAAACCACACGAGGGCGGTCCGTGCTAGCTTTCCCTAATTTAGTAGTGTAAGACTAGAGGCCCACAGCCAACGCTTGGGTTACTCTTTTACTAATAAATAGTGGGATTGACTGTAACATTATAATGCACTCAAGGCTGAAAGAGCGAACATGTTTGGTGTCACTGAGATTCGTACCGCGACCCTTAGATTACGAGCCGAGCGTCTTAACCACCTGGCTATGCCGGGCGTGAAACGGATTGAATGTTTTTGTGAGAAAGAAAGAAAGGACATCGTAAGTGTAGTTCCATAATGCATTTAAATCACAAAGTTGTAATTATTTAGATTTTCCCTGAATAATGTTTCGATTTTGTTCTATATCACAATGTCTTAATCATCTTTTCGGTACTAAAAAGGATGAACTGAAGGTGGCTAGAAGTTTTATTCTAAACATCAACGCTTATTTCTTTGTTAATCAACAACATTGCTCCGTGGACTATCTGTGCCCGCTGCGGAGACAGAACTATGATTTTTATCATTATAGAGTCAGAGGCTTATCTCTGAGCCACCAGAAGGAGCTTAAAAAGATTTATCTTTGATGCGCAACCCATGAGTTGCAACTCATAGGATTGGAAAGGTCTTTGAACGACATCAAATCTTAATGGTTTAGTGGGTTTTTTTGTTTTTGCAAGTATGACATCTTAGTAAACCAGGACATAATGCATCACTGTGGAAAACAAATAACAAATATTGAAACTTTCAAAATTTTGGTGCAAAATAAGGAAGTTGTGCATCTTTAAGTATAGCAATATATACACTATTCTTCAAATAGAAAGGAAAACACAGATGTTAAAGTTTCAAAACAGTATGTAAAATCACCAAGACGTCACACTAGTTGCTCAACATCTAGAGATATAAATTAGAGTAATGTATCTTCCTTTGTGTTCTAATCCGAAAAAAATAATCAAAATTATATATTTGTTAACCGCCAAGTGTCAATGCGGTAAGAAATACTTTATAAAGGTACAGAATGTGGTTGGATGTTTTGAACTTGTAGAAAGTTGGGAATGACGTACTGCTACAGACATTTTCAGTGCGTATGTTGTTACCTCTGTAAAAAGTTGGGAATGACGCACTGCTACAGACATTTTCAGTGCGTATGTTGTTACCTCTGTAAAAAATTGGGAAGGATGCACTGCTACAGACATTTTTAGTGTATATGTTGTTACCTCTGTAAAAAATTGGGAAAGATGCACTGCTAAAGACATTTTTAGTGTATATGTTGTTACCTCTGTAAAAAATTGGGAAAGACGCACTGCTAAAGACATTTTTAGTGTATATGTTGTTACCTCTGTAAAAAATTGGGAAAGATGCACTGCTAAAGACATTTTTAGTGTATATGTTGTTACCTCTGTAAAAAATTGGGAAGGATGCACTGCTACAGACATTTTTAGTGTATATGTTGTTACCTCTGTAAAAAATTGGGAAAGATGCACTGCTAAAGACATTTTTAGTGTATATGTTGTTACCTCTGTAAAAAATTGGGAAAGACGCACTGCTACAGACATTTTCAGTGCGTATGTTGTTACCCCTGTAAAAAAAAACTTTCGACCTGTAAATATCGTGTTTTAGAATAAATTCAGTTTGTTCAATGAAAATTAATACATATATATATAGGATTTGTCTGAAATGAAATAAAAAAAATTAAATACCAATATCCAAAAACGCGTTTTTCTGTTAGTAATTAAAGTTTTAATCTTAAGGGCGAGTGGCTAAGCGCATCACAAAATAACTTTCTTCAGTTTCTATTCAGAAAAGCGTGGGCGCTTATGACGTCTTTCGTAACACCTTTCATAATATGTGAAAGAATCGATTAGATCTGACGTAACTATTTTTAGTTCAAAACAACACGATAACAACATCTCTCGAGCGTAAGCGTAGGCGACGTTCCGAAACCCTTCATTTAACGAAACCCTTAATATGATAAGAAAAACTTGTAAAATTTTCATGCTCTGAAATACGTCATTATTTTATCTTGTTAATTAGTGATTTTTTTTAAACGTAAGTGTCTCAATTATTACAACGTAAGTAAAACAAAGAAGGCAATGTTTTTGTTACTATCAAATATCAGGATAAAACCGTAGAAACTTCTATATTTATAAGTTACTGCATATAATAAAAGACAAATTATTTATAGTTGATCTATTCGTCAGCCAAATAAATACCAAAACTGAAATTGGATAATATTTTACGATTATCATTTGTTCATTCAGTGGAGACGGTTAATGAATCAGTTTCAGTGATATCACTATTTACAATCTGTGGATTGTTGTTGCTGTTGTTTTGAATTAAGCACAAAGCTACACAATGAGCTATCGGTGCTCTGCCCACCACGGGTATCGAAACCCGGGTTTTAGCGTTGGAAGTCCACAGACATACCGCTGAGCCACTGGAGGGCCAATCTGTGGAACATGAACCTTATGATAACACTATGTAACAAACCTTTTACTTTTTCTTGTTCCTGGACAGAAAGTGTTATTTTCCAATTGCTTATGCCTAAAGTAAATGGAAAAGACATATTTTTCTCTTCAAATGTTTTTGTTTTTTTTACCCGGGAGCGTATAACAAAAACATGATGGGAGACTATATTTAGGGGCTGATACGTGAAAGTGATTTACATTACATTCGCAAATCTCGAAAAACTACTCACTTCTAAACATTTTTGTATAACTTTAGTATAAATACATGTAAATCTTGATTCATATGTTGTTTTATTCAGGTCTTATGTAAATGAAAATGTGCAAATTTGCCTGTTTTTACAGGTCACAAAAGCAAAGTTTAAAGGAAATAATGGCCATTTTATGTACTTTTATAACACAAGCAATTAAGAAATAACACATACTACCCAGGAACAAAATTTGTGTTACATAGTGTAATATATTACCATTTAAACCTGTGGAACATGAATACTCTGACATTATTGAACATGAGCATTATCTAACAAAAGTGGTCATATTTGGAACTCCCGTATAATTTCACATTGATAGAATTCTTAAAAACAGTGTGTATTTCAATTCACTGATCATCAGTGGCACAGCAGTATATCTGCGGACTCCCACCGCTAAAATCCGGGTTTCCATACCAGTGGTGGGCAGAGCACAGATAGCCCATTGTGTAGTTTTGTACTTACTTCTAGACAAACAAACACAAATTATTTTCATTTTTTGTATTTTTATTGGACTTTTAATGCGCATTATGTTTCGAAGAAAGAAAATTCCTCTCCTTCATTGCAAACGAGTTTTTATTTCACCCGGGTATTTCAGCTAGTAAAATTATAACTTTGTTTAAGTACAGAAAAGTTTGGCCCTAACCAAACTAAAACAAAACAAAAAATAATAAAAGAAGAATACACACGAATTACAGTGTTCTAAGAATTATCCGGAGTCAGGCTAAACTAGTCCGACTCATCCATAAAGGGTAACACAACTGAATCGAAAATCGCATGAATAAAACTTCGCATATCGATCCCACTTCCTTGAAATATTAAACTGGTGTCCCAGAAACCCAAGAATTAACGATACTGTGTTGTGCCTATTGTTCACATTCAACCCTTCAGAAGCCCTCTAGTCGACTCTTCATAAGGACACGAAACGTTTGGCTCACCTGTGGAGACTACTATGTTATATATTACTATTTCAGATAGCCGGAAATTTGAATTTGAATTTAGAAGTTAATTAAATGTTAATACGTATCAAATTTATGACGTTTTACCTCAAAATTGATAAATACAATTTTCTTTTTTAGCACAAATAAATTTTAACATAGAAATAACAATACAATTTATTAGAATGGTTATTGCAACTAGTTATCACAAATATTGGCATGGCCAAGCGCATAAGGCGTGCGACTCGTAATCTGAGGGTCGCGGGTTCGCGCCCGCGTCGCGCCAAACATGCTCGCCCTCACAGCTGTGGGGGCGTTATAATGTTACGGTCAATCCCACTATTCGTTGGTAAAAGAGTAGCCCAAGAGTTGGCGGTGGGTGGTGATGACTAGCTGCCTTCCCTCTAGTCTTACACTGCTAAATTAGGGACGGCTCGGTGCAGTGGGCTAACAATCTACTCACTTAAATACTTATTGAAGAATCGGCAAGCTATTGCGGCCCTATGTTCCTAGATGGAATCTAATGGTGATAACTAACTAATTATTACAAATATTAGTTTTACAAAATTACAAGCTGTACTGAGTATTTTATCTGGTAGACAACTAAATATTTTATCGATGGCCCAGGTCCACGGCGAGCAAAGTAATTCTGAGTTGATATTATTGCATCTCGCCGTATTTGCTTGGCTGGCCTCACACCGCTTACAAGCTGACTTTTTGCCGATGAAGATATTTAATATCCTCGTAGAAATACTAACGTCTGAAGTTGATTCTATGAAGTTGAACGGTTTGTAATGTTCGAAATCTATAAACGTTTCTGATCAAATTATGTAGTTTTTCAATTAATAAACGTTTGTCACAATTATAGCTTCCGAGACTTATATTATACTAGCTGTAGCGACCAACAATGTATGTCACATGCATACGTATCTATTAAAATAAACGTATAATGGTAAATCCGTTACACTAGCTTACATACCAGTTGTGTGATAGATTTCAACAATTTACCTCCTTCTCAACAGAATGAACTGCTGCAAGTGTCTTGTTTGTTTCATTTCTATTATTGGAGTAGATTCAACAGTCTGCTCTTCCATCGGAACCTGTTATTTGTCTCCAGCAAGTGACAATAGGACAAAACTAAACAAAAACAACAACCAGAATTGAAGCAATCACTCAATCTGAAGAAGAGACGGGGATATTGTTTTGACATGGTAGGTGGCACATACAAAACACGTGAATTATCGGGTATATTCACAACAAGCAGGACACGTGAAACAAGACATAACGTATTCGGATTTCCATTTATGTTTAATTATCTTGTCTATATTAAATACCTGTCTCATGAGGTTTTACATTTAGCTTCAATACGCATTTGAATTTACTAAGGCTATAGCTTTTTAATCACGTATAAACTCAACATTAGAAAAGAAAACTGAACTGTATGAGAATATTCTTTATTGAGCAAATTGTGAAAAAAATCAAACTTTTTTAAAATGCTTAAAAGAAAAAAATAAAGTTTCTCATTTTTACAAAGCCACGTATTTTTAAACAGGAAATATTTACTCTTGTATAGCTTAATATAATCCCTTGTTAAAAGATGAATTATCGTGACACATTGCTGCGTATAAAACCCTATATTAATTTTCTCCTTGAATAAAAAAAAAACTATTTAAAGAGGTAACATCAAATAGCCATTACCATTAAAACTTCACTAAGATCTAACTAGTTGTGAAACTTTTACCTTAGATGTTTTTCCTGTCATTTTTCTAGAATTAGTTATTTGTTTCGGAGACTATAATGTGTTTTCAAATAAGAATCTAATATTTGTAAAAGTTGTAAATTTGTTTGATATTTTGTCCTTCTTGACGTAGTTAGAAATTCATTCCAGGAACTAAAAAGTAAAGTATCCTGGGGCCATCTGTTTTAGAACAGATGCATACGAGTACTTCTCTACCTATGACAGTTCCAATAGTTCGTATAAAATATACTGCAATAACATTCTTTAAATCTCTTTTCACTGAACATTTATATTTATATATATATATATATATTATCTACAACGCCTTCAATAGTTCACTTATCCCTGTTCACGCAAGTACGAATATCTGTGTCCTGATTGCTGGTGTGTTGTCTTGGGACCATCGTAACATAAAGAAAATAAAGACAGGAAAGACTGCGAAGAGTGAGATAAAACAGTTACAACAGGTAACACCTGTGAGAAGTAGAACAGTGAAATCACAACAGGTAACACATGCCAAGAGTAGAACACTAAAATCATAACAGGTAACACATGCCAAGAGTAGAACACTAAAATCATAACAGGTAACACCTGTGAGGAGTAGAACAGTGAAATCACAAAAGGTAACACCTGTAAGGAGTAGGGCACTGAAGTCACAATTAATTGTATCTATCAAGAGTGGAGCACTGTAGCTTCAACTAGTAACATCTATGTAGACTTAAGCACAGCAACTACAACTGATGAAATTTCTGATGATTAAGTCATAATAATCACAGATTGTACTAGCTGTGTATACCTTATCATACAGTAAGAGCCAGTAATAACTGTGAAGATTGGAACTCAGTTATCACCGCTAAATAGGAAAGAAACCAGTACAGATAGCCACAACTTATCACATTTGAACACAGCAATCACCGCTAAATAAGAAAGAAACCAGTACAGATAGCCATAACTTATCACATTTGTCAAGACGTAATTGATACAGCTGCGGTGACTGAAGTACTGTAACGACAACTCATATCAAACCTGTAGCTGGAAACTGCAATCACAGTCGTGTATAGCCCGAGAGCAGTGACTTCCAAACTTTTCATGGTCACGGCACACAAGGAAAATTATGTTAACTTCGCGACACACTCGTTTGACCCCGTATCCGAAAAGAGGGCAGTTTTTCTGATTAAAAATATGAAATACACTCATTTGGGACTATTATGAATAAATAAGAACGTTCTCAATTAAGGCTGAGTTGGCCCAAGTAAACTTAATTATTTTACACGGTCATAAAAAAAGCAAACTTGATGTCATAAATTTTAAAAATTTCGCGATACACCGTTTGGAAACCACTGATCCAGAGAGTTAGCCACTAGCTCCGCATGGCCAGGTGGTTAAGGCGCTCGACTCGTAATCCTAGGGTCGCAGGTTCGAATCCCCGTCACACCAAACATGCTCGCCCTTTCAGCCTTGGGAACATTATAATGTGATGGTCAATCCTACTATTCGTTTGTAAAAGAATAACCCAAGAATTAGCGATGGGTGGTGATGACTATCTGCCTTCCCTCTAGTCTTACACTGCTAAATGAGGGACAACTAGCGCAGATAGCCCTCTTGTAGCTCTACACGAAATTCAAAACAAACAAAACTGAAGCATGAGTTTGTATACCACTGAGAGAGATGTTACTGGTTGTAATTAAGCACAAAAGCTACTCAATGCTATCTGTGCTCTGCTCATCACGGATATCGAAACCCGTTTTCTAGTGTTTTAAGTTCGCTAGCATAACGCTGTGCCACTGGGAAGCAAATAGAGATGTAAATATAATAGTTATTTTCAGAACTTATATCTCGGCACTGTGTCCAGGAAGGATCAAAGTTTTCAAATTCTTTTGCTGATTTTACGTATGTTGTTTATTTTTGCTGCTTTGAAGTAACCTGAAGGACTGGTATAGCCAGGTGGTAAAGACATTCGACACGTAATTCAAGGGTCGTGAGTTCGAATCCCCGTCGCACTAAACATGCTTGCCCTTTAAGCCGTAGGGGCGTTATAATGTGACGGTCAATCCCACTATTCGTTGGTAAAAGAGTACCTAAGAATTGGCGGTGTGTGGTGATGACTAGCTGCCCTCCCTCTAGTCGTATACTGCAAAATTGGGAACGGCTAGCGTAGATAGCACTAGTGTAGCTTTATGCGAAATTCAAAAACAAAAACAAAAAATACGGTGGAATGTTTAGCTGCACATATATCGACGTATGCAATACAACATGGAATTAAAATGTAAACATTCGAGAGCATAAGGAGAAAAAAAAATCTAAACCACTCAAACGTAACTAAATCTTATATCACTGCAATCTACAATCCACCTGTTTTTTCAAACCTTTTTATTAATAGCTTCTGTAGTGGAACTAGTATGTCAGTCTTCCTTAATATGTGTGTGTGTGTATAGCTAGCTGCCTCCCTCTGGTCTAGCAGTTCTAAATGAGGAGCAGCTAACATAGATAGAACTCTAACAGCTGTAATAGATTTATCATCATATATTTATTATAGTACCTATGCTTCTCTCAAAACAGTTTTCGTTTTGCATGTGACGCATATTCTTGAGTGTGTACTGCGGAAGACCCGCTTGTTCTCGAAATTTGTAACGGATTCTTGAAAATGTAAAAATCAACAATATTTGTTTGACCAAAGCGCGCGAGAATATTGTCGAAAGCTCTACAAACTCGCATGATTGTTATAAAAAGTGGCTGGCCGAAAGACGAAAGGAAAGAAAAATATTATTGGACAGCTACAGTCAGTATACTATAGGCTTAGGTGGCCTAGGTGGTCAACGTCTATTAATTGGTAAACTACAGAATTTGACCAGAAACGTTATAGATTTCAAATATTACAAACCGTTCAACTTCAGTGAATTACTTCGGAATTAGCAGTTTTTTGCTGGAAGGAGTCACCTTGTACCACGTGTGAGACCAGTGAAGAAGAAGATAGCGTTAGCTAAGGCGAGACGTAACAGTATCAACTCGTAATTAACTTGCTCGTCGTGGATTTGAACCATTGATAAAATATTCAGTTCTGGATCGGATATAAGACTCAGTATTGTTTGTATGTTTGTAAAACTTTTGTATATAAACCATCACTTGTAATAACTACTAGTAATAACCGTTATTGTAAATTATATTACTTTTATGTTTGTATATTCAAACACATTTGTGTTAAAAAATGAAATTGTGCTATTAGTTTTGTTGGTAAGTAACACGAATTTGATACATAATAACAGTTAATTAACTACTAGATTAAAATTAAAATTTTTGGTTATTTGAAGTAGTTATTTATGTAATGTACATAACACAATAAATCGGAAACTCGTCCGAAATAAATTATAATACGTAACACACAGCTATACACAAAATTCAGCAAAAAACTAAAGCTCATAAAATTAGCCCGTAAGTCTCCTTTCCGTGTAATAATTGGTTTAAACTCCCAAAACTAGGTTCCAAAACTAAATTTTAACCCTAAGAGGACTAGAAAAATTATAATAAATTTAGTTCAAGGTCCTAATTTGCAATTTGGGTAAAGTAATGTTGAACAAAATAAAACATTCTTATAACGTAGATTAAGAAACGTTAAGCGAAAAATAAATTGAACAAAACCAGAATAGAATAAAAAGCGAACAGAGATAAAAGTCGAAACATAACTGTTTATTTAAAGGTCACAGGACTGAGCTACCAAACACCGTCTGAGATTCTCCTTTATTATCATATGGCTACTGGGGTCGAGAAAACCAAGAGCACAAGAGAGAATAAGAGGAATTATGAGCAAAAGGGTGAATTCTGGGAGTATTCAATTTAAATATTCTGTTGAGATAAAAAAAGTCTGATATGATAAAAATTCACAGGTTACACACTTTAACAAGATTTGGTAACAACAAACACTGGTCGATAAGTTCAGACATTTCACGCGCTACTGAGGTTTTCCACCATCTGTGGGTTGTCATAGAGATAGGGATAAAATCCAATAGGGATGAGTTAAAACTACAAGATACACCTGACTTTGGTAGCCGAAATTATGCCAACTACGTCACAAGGAATGATAAATCTTCTGAAAATGAAGGCTTAATAATTGTATGTTCACTAACTCAACCATATTTTTGGGCCAAGTTAAACATAATCTGTATAAATAAGTAAAATAACGTCTTATTTTACGAATAAATTTTGAGCTACATTCATGTAGCCCACACAAAAACTGTTTTAACTCTATAGTTAAATGTTAAGATACAATTCGTGTTTAATAACACAATGTAACACAAATTTTGTTCCTGGATAGTATTTGTTATTTCTTAATTGCTTATGTTGTAAAAGTACAGAGAATGGCCATTATTCCCTTCAAACTTTACTTTTGTGACCTGGATAATGAAATTCAGAAATTAACCTATTTTGTATGTAAAAACGGCAAATTTGCACATTTTCATTTACATAAGGTCTGAATAAAACAACATACGAATCAAGATTTACATGTCTTTTTACTAAAGTTATACAAAAATGTTTAGAAGTGAGTAGTTTCTCGATATTTACGACTGTAATGTAAATCACTTTTACGTATCAGCCTCCAAATATAGTCTTCCATCATGTTTTCGTTATACGCTCCTAGGTCACAAAAGTTAAGTTTGAAGAGAAAAATAGCTCTTTTCCATTTACTTTAGGCATAAGCAATTGGTAAATAACACTTTTTGCCCAGGAAAAGAAAACGTAAAATTTTGTTACATAGTGTTATTAACTGGTTGAGAAATAGTACCGAGATTAAACATACGTTGGTGCTAACAAAGTCTGAAAATATTCAGGTAAACACTAACCGAAATTTTCTAAATAAAAATTTTTCACAAACAATATGTACACTGTTTCTTTCAATTTGAACGCCAGGCGATCACATCATAATTATACCTTTCAACACTATAGTCCAGTGGCGGATTTAAGGCTAGGTGGGCCCAGTGGCTAATAATTTTGTGTACCTTATATACCATGTAATTTTACAGAGAATAAAATTATCAATGGGCCCCCATTAATACCATAAACCTTGGGGCTAAAACCCCTCTAGTCCCTACCTAAATACACCACTGATTAAGTCTTACCAAAATTATATGATATTATTTCACCAGTATAAACGAAAACTATGTTTTACAGTTGATATAAAGCAAGTTTCTTAGTTAGTCTGTGCCTTTTACTGAGTAAGCATCACCTGCTCGTGCATACTTGAGTTTTACTAGAAGCCTGAACAATAATTTTTTTCTGCATTTAATTACACAGACTAGGTCACGTGTTTTATCTTAATGCAGCTCAAGCCAATCACCATAGTTCGCCTCCAAATGAACACCACGTCAATATTTCAAATCAAAATTTGTATTTGCCTGAATAAATTGTAATACTGTATACATCATACAAGGTACACACAAACAGGGTTAATATGTAGCAGAAATTACATGTAAACACTGCATATGTTTCTATATTAATTTCATATAAAATGTGACATCATGTACTTTAATTGTGTTGGTTTTAAAACATGAAATTAATGTTAATTTTTCTGAAAATCATGCTAAGCTGAAATCTGCAGATGAAACCCATAAAAATTACAGTAACTACAGATGTAAGTAACAAACAACGAATTGTTTTGCTATAAACATCCGACAATATCACATTTTATTGCTTACAAATACACGTACACATACACAGTCCTCTGTGATAAGCACACAAGGAATGACAACAAAATTACCTTCACTGTTGTAATATTGTGATCTGCCTAAATTACTATTTATATTCTCTTAGCACTGTCATACAGGGGCCATGAAAAATCCACCATACAGAAAAAAACAAGAAAGAACTAATTAAAAATATGAAGAAAATGACACACATTCTGCCTCATTTACAGTCTATGTTATTTTCCTATACTGTGCTGGAGTATAATATTTTGATTGTACTTCAGGAAGACGTATGTACAAACAAGACCTTCAGATGTAATATTGCGGAAAAGCACAGCAAGAAAGACAAGAGTTCACTCAGGAAGTTGACATAAGCAATTTCTACCACCTTTGTCATTAAAATTATCCTAAGTGATTGATGAGCAAGGGTTGCAAACTTCTTACAGCTTGTTTATCAAAATCTCAGTTCATCACGAAAAGTTGAATTCAGCTGTAATCTTTCTAGTAATTTCAACTATCCCAGCGAGTTTGGAGTCTGCTCAAGAAGAGTTCCTCTACAACTATATTGTTTAACTGATTATCACAAAGTATAAATCTACAGCTCGCTACTAAATGTTGCTTAACAGTTTAGAATATAAAGGTCACGATGGCTTTATTTTTCAGTCCATCAACTGTCTAAACTGTGGAATCGTCAAGGGCTATTACATGCTGTATTGGATACATATCCTACTGCAAAACACCATTCCATAACTTAAAAAGGAAGTAATTGTACTTCCTTTCCATCACTGATTTTTTTTCTAGTTCCTCCTGATTCATCTTTCTTAAAAACTGTCAGCTGTATATGTTTTAAATGGTGGTAACGTCAAATACTTGCTATCATCTTGTATACAGCTAAGTAGATGAGAGGCTGTGTGTATTTATAGGAGACTTACATCTTCTTCTGAAGGTCTGGAGTTGCATAATTACAAACGTGGCATCCTCAGGTTAAGGTAAAAGCGAGATAACTTAGTATACAGTAGCAATTGACATGATATTTTGTGAGACACTTCCTCATTACATCCTGCAGTGTTTCAGCTTCTGGACCTAGTCTTGAAATTGGAGATCTAGAGATATATGAATCTATATTGTGGTATCTTTGGGCAGAGCTCTCAGATGAGCAGCTCAGTGCCCAATAGCAATGAAGTAGCATATGATGTCACACCTCCTCTTCACATCATATAACATTTCGGCTACAAGACGCGGTTTCATTGTATGATTAATGTGCAATGCTGGTCTTAAAACTCCTGACTAACTCCCAGTCCTAATTGATTTCTAAAAGATACAACCTGAAACTTTGTTCCATCTCATCACTCTTTTTGGTCCTAAGTTACTCCACAGAGCACCTTACGATGCCAAAACTTGTTTATAACACCTTGGAACCTCAGTGAAACCACCAGCACCTTATTGTGCCAAGATTTGTTTATAACACCTTGGAGTCTCAGTGAAACCACCACCACCTTATTGTGCCAAGACTTGTTTATAACATCTTGGAGTCACAGTGAGATCATCAGAAACTCACGATACCAAAACTTGTTTATGAACACTTTGGAGTCCACTTACGATGCCAAGACTTGTTTATAACACCTTGTAGTCCCATTGAGACCATCGGCACCTTACGATGCCAAGACTTGTTTATACGCGTGTTGGAGTCCATTGAGACCATCAGCACATTATGATGCCAATAAGGTTTTTTTAAATATCTTGGAGTCTCAGTGAGACTATCCCAGTAACTCTTGGGACGTTAAGGCCGTTTGCCTCTACCATTACCATTGCTCATCATAAAAAATATTGCTCTAAGTGCCAAAATATTATTTATATTTCAATTTTTTAATTTATTTTTGACTACTTTTCCAAATCTTCTTTGGGTTATTATTCGAAAAAATTGGCTGAAATAGTGTAACCTCAACAATTCAATTAAAATCACAAAACTTTAATCAATTGGCCATTGGAAAACGTTCAGCATTTTTAATATATTTGACAAAATCAGATGTGCACTTCTCGGCTTTTGCTGCTCACACACACACGTACATAAGAGTGAAAACAATACCTTACTTCACCACAAAGGAGGGGTAGTAAAGTTAAATTAATTTTTATTTACCAAAAAACAACAAGACAAAAGACAGAATGTCACATTATATTTATTTCTTAAAACACGTTAGAGTTTTTTCTGGATATTATATTTTCTGGATTTTTGTTCCAAAATGAGAAAACGTGGCATTATGACAAAAGAAAAAACAATAAGATCATTCTTTTCGGAGAAAAGTGCTGCACATGTCATTGGTTGTGCCAAGTGAAAGTAGGGAGAATTTAATTTCCAGGAATTTCCAAACGTAAATCCAGTGATGTTAGCACAAAAAGCAAGATCCGAAAATAAATCTGTACAAAAATTATTCATTGGAAGCAAATTACCAGAATGGGGCACTCCTCTTGACCATGTGCAGCTAACACGCAAAATAAGGTCGGTACTATACAGTGAATATTTTTTATGTGTGAAAAATCAGAAAAACGCCATGAATCATATATATCTGGTTTCGATCGAAACAAAAGTTTAACCTTCTAAGCTGGGAGAAAGAAAATGTGTTTTTCTTACTTTACTTTCCTATTAACTAGGCCTATTAAATTTTATTTTTTCATTGATATAATAAAATATTGGTATAATATTATCAGATACATCCGAAACTAACTGTAACGGAAGCCGGGTGAGCGGCTTAGGTAGGCCGAGAGGTTATTTCGGCTTAACTGTTGGAGTTTCGACTAATACTACTTGCAGTTACATGAAATATTTATTTGAAGTGAGAATGCAGTGGGTGAATGTAGCACACAAGCACTAACTTGAGGGCTTACAGCTAAAACAAAGAGATTTGAGACTAAGACTTCCAATAAAACTTTTTATTTAAGCTTTCAGGCTCTTAGTATTTACAAACATATGTATAGTTTAACTTTATTAATGTTTATTCTATTAATATGATGACTAGTGTTAAGGAATAATGGTATTAGGAGTACTTAGAAAGAGCTTGGGCGAGAAATGGCCTAGTTTGTTTTGTTTTGTTTTTGAATTTGGCGCAAAGATACTCGAGGGCTATCTGCGCTAGCCGTCCCTAATTTAGCAGTGTAAGACTAGAGGGAAGGCAGCTAGTCATCACCACCCACCGCCAACTCTTGGGCTACTGTGTTACCAACGAATAGTGGGATTGACCGTCATATTTTATAACGCCCCCACGGCTGGGAGGGCGAGCATGTTTGGCGCCACCGGGATGCGAACCCGCAACCCTCAAATTACGAGTCGCACGCCTTAACCCACCTGGCCATGCCAGGCCAGCCTCATAACAGATAAGAATTAATTCCACAGTAAAGGGGATAGAGAAAGATAATTTTACATAAAACTCGAATACAACCATAAAATAGAGAACAAAATAATGTAAGTTTTAACATTGTGAAAATTTAGGACAATAATTGCACTGAAAATAAATTAATGAATAGCAATAAAGCGAAGCACAAAATATATAAAAATTACATATAAACAAGTTAAGTGAATACCTTCATTATTAACTATATGGGAATCATAGTTACTCCTATTTTAAAAAGGATGACACTTTGTCCAGAGCTGCCTTTTTTTATTTCGAGTCTTGTAGCCAAGCCAACCAGACGTGCGAATTGATTACTGCTAAGATTTCTCCTCAATCAAGAAGTTCTCAGTTGAATAACCCATCGATTCCACCGGTGATTCTTGATGGATTACGTTGTACTTCACCCCACGCCAGATCATTTCTTTTATCGACCACTTTAAACTCATTGTAGCTATTGACCCGAGAAAGACTATGATCTTCCGTCGAGGCGAATTTTTTTGTCCAGCTCTCTATTCTGGCTGACCTTACTTTTTATGTAAGCCGTGAAATGCCGGCTTTAATGTCCAGTGTTCCACAGCTAAAAGCTCAACTGTTCTTTTTTTTATGTATTCCTTAGGAACGTCCACACTTCTATCTCTTACAGATATCCGGTACTTACTCGAAGTAGCTACCATATTCAAACTGCACTCAGGTCACCGGAAACGATTGAGGATTACTGGTCTCCCCACTCAGTTTATGAAGGTGGTAACCACATCCAAACAAGTGACCAATCACATCATAACCAATGGTTATTTATTACATTTCTTACACTTTAGATTCGAACACCCCGCTCGATAACCACTGCAGTTCAACAAGATTAGCAAGCCTGCCATCCTCAGCTTCACCAAACATTAATGTTTCTTTATTTATTCCACAGGTCCAGGAAAATACCACCCAGAACGACGATAGCCTCCAGTCCAAAATAGCCAACAAGTGCAACAAATTTACCCAGACAAAATACCTCTTCTCACGATCCAAAGAGTTAATCAGGAAACCCAGACCCGTGTTCCCAAGAAAGCCAGGAAAACAAAACCGAAGAACAACCTTTAGACAATTTCAGAGCTTTCCTTCGTGTTCGGGCATTTCAGGTCCAGCCAATAGCCAGGCCCAACTACACATACGAGGACTATTACCAACTCTCCCAAGATTATTTCTATCATCTTTTTCCTCCTTTTTCAGTATAGCTGTTGATAGATATACTTGTATTAACCATGTTTTCCCTTCCCTACAACCTTCACTGGGCATGGTCAGGATATTTTATTCGGCGTTCTGGTCGTGAAAGTGGGTTTTTCGGAGAACTCTTGTTTCACCCACAGCAAAATTTCTCACCTTTAATTACTGGATCCTGTGATGTTTGCCCTAAAGAGGCGTCTTATTATGTAAAGTTAAAATTAAAACCCTATCACAACCAACATTTCAGCAATTTTAAAATATCCGTCTTGCTCTAGTTTAATACATCTTGGGCTGTAAATCTTCAGTCCATGGATCTCGTTACTTTACCACAGCCTTGGTCTTCATCGTCTTCCCAGGAACATCCAACCAATCCCCAACAGGCCTCTGTCTACCATGCAAGATAGTTCTACCATCCATCCTGAATCTCAGCTTTTCCCAAACTTTTTTTTAATAGTAACATTAATCCAGACTAAACCTACTTCAAGTAATTCGGTATCTATCTTAAACATCTAGTAACATCATTATTTCTTCCCAGTTGAAACCAAACCTTGATTTTACGAGTGGGGCTGAATAGAAACTGAAGTTTCTGAATGCCCTTGGTTGTCTCGCAAGCCCTTTCAGCCATATGCAATTAGAAGTTTTGTCTTGTAAATGAAACAATTCTTATTTCAGAGTTGGTAGGATTTGAAAAAGGTTTTATTCTGTCTGGAAAGGTAATCAGAAACAAAACTGAAAACTCATTTAAAGAGTATAAGGATCTTAAAAGCAGTACGACACTGCACTGGAAAAATGAGACATTTTCTCAGAAAACTCTAACATTCTTTGACAAAGCAGAAAAATTATTTGACATTGGAATCAAAGATATAGTTCAATTAATAAAGAAATGACAGGTTCAGATTCAGTAAAGGTAAAGAGGAGGATTTTCTTATTTTTACAATATTGCAGAGAGGGAAAAAGTAGAAATTTGACAAAAAATTTGAAGAGAAGATGAAAAGCAGTAAGAAAAGATTAAAACTCTTTGGAGAAAAGGATGAAATGATGAAAACAGGAGAAATCAGCAAGTCTAATCTTTCAAAAATGAAGATTAAAAGCAGGAGACCAGTTTAAGTGAACACCAGACAAAAGATGATGATGCTTATATCCCACATGATAAAAATAAAAGTACTGGTGAAAATGACAGCTCCAGTGAAGAATATCCTCCTCCTAAAAACACAGGGTAAAATGTAGTAATATAATGATAAAATCATTTTCAAGACCTCTATGAATCAGTTCATGGAACATGTCCCTATTACCACTAAGGCTGGAATCGGGGTGCAGCTTACCTTTGATCTCGTAGGTACTATCTTGGAATCCAGTGTAGTTGACATTAATAATGTCTGTTTTTCTCAGTGAACACGTTCAAGGAAAGAAATGGAAAGTTATAGAATCTGAAGGCATCAGAAAAGACATGCTAAATCAAATTCAAGGCGTTAACATTGTTGTTCACTTTGACACAAAGATATTGAGGGAATTGAAGAAGGAGATAAAAAATTTGGTTGATGTTAAGAGGACTGCAGTTAGTGCCACTACTCCATTCACAGAATCAATTGATTTTCTTCTAGGAATCATCCAGGTGCCTTCTTCAAAAGGTCATGAGCAGGCAGTCAGCCTTTACAACCTTTTTGAATATTATGATATCACAGATCAGGTCATGGCACTTTGTTGCGACACCATCTCATCCAACAGAGGTCAGTACAATAAAGCGATTGCCATCTGATAAGAATTTTGGAAAAACTATTTCTGTGGCTCATGCGCCGTCATCACATTTATGAGGTACACATTTTCCGTGTGATGGAAGCTTTGACATGGCAAAAGACCAAAGGCTCAAGTAGAAAATGTATCAAGTTTTGAAATAAATTTGGCCTTAAATATTCCGTGAGGTAAAAAAGATGGAAATCTTATCAAGTTTCTTTGGCACTTGATTCAGACTGGTTCTCAGATATATGAGCTAGCACAGAAAAGTTTAAGATTTTGTTACCATGCACTCAGGTTAGACACATTTCAGAGAGGAGATTACAAGTATATTTGCCAAATTGTAACATGTTTCTTGTGCCAGGTTTTAAATTTCACCAGCTTGGAGCTTGTCATGAAGCTAGATTTATGGCAGATGTCATCTATCTGATTGTTAATTTTTATGACACAGAACTTCAACAACTGCCTTTGATCATATGATAAGAAATGGCTTACAAGTGCTGTTGTATATGATAAGAAATGGCTTACAAGTGCTGTTGTATATGATAAGAAATGGCTTACAAGTGCTGTTGTATTTGTTTCATGTTGTCATGTCCTGTGGTACCTTAAAAGTTTTATATTTGTTCAAGCTCCGGCTCAAGATCTCCAGGCTTTTAACATTTATTACGACCATAGACATGATACGATGTTTGATGTGGCAGTGGAAATACTTGGAAGTTTAAGGCGGCATACATGGTACCTGAATTCTCGGCTACTTGTCCTTTCGCTAGGTAATAAAGACCTTCCATCTGAAGGCGGATTAATTATCTTGCAATCCCTTCTTCAGTATAATGTTCCCGACGAATTTCCTCAGAAAAAAACTTAACCGTAAAAGAATGCAAATAGAATCAGACACTAAACTGCTGATCTGGTTTCACCTGCGTCTTATCTTCTTTTTCATTATTTTGGAATTGAAAGGAGTCAACTAGAAACTTAGGAAGTCGTAGGCAAGTAAACATTTGAAGATGACAGATGTGAAATTTATGAAACATTTTGCGTAGAAACCAAACAGCTTAAAGTGACAAACTGATTTGTCGAAAGATTTGAAACTTTTTATAGCTAGTTGAGAATTGTATAATGACAACCCCTTATGAAGTCAGGATGTTTCCCATGTGACTCACCGTAAAAGGCATCTTTTAACAAATACAGTTGCAAGAAGGACATAAACAATCTTGTCAAAAAAGGAAAAAAGATTAATTATATTGTAAAAATTACATTTTTAGTAATATTTTTGTAATTTACGATAAGTTCAGTGGTCCTAAAAACATAAAATATTGTTAATAGTCTCTTTTTCCTCTATAAATTGGAATGAAAGACACTCACAGCTCAATTAGATTTTTGTTATTGTTCACAGCGCTAACGTGCTTTATGAAAGAAAAGTCAACAATAATCTGAATAAATTAGTCAAATAATTCTAGATTTTATACATAAATTCAAAATATTATATCATTAGTCTACATATAAATGTAATTAACACCAAATTTATGTAAATGATTTACCTTGCTCAGAAACAATGCCAGTATTAAGAAGCGAGTTATTTATGAGCTTTTGACTTGCACCATCACTATACTCTGTTTACAGATTTAAACTGTTTTTCTGTAAGTATTTCAACATAACCTCTTTTTATGTGCATTTGACTCACTCCACCTTTTCCTGTTAATATTGCGGTACGATGTGAGATTAAATAAGAGCAGTACTTCTTATCCAGGAAATATGAAGAACAACCAGTTGGTATTTACTCAATCGTAAATTAAAGACATGTTTGTCCGAACTGGGGCTCGCAAGCTTAACGAACATCTACTGGACAGTTTGCGTTGTCTGTTAGCAGAATTATCAAAAACAGGATACGTTAAGTGCGTGTTTTAACCTTCAACAGCTATGCAAATAACTTATTGTTGTAGACTCGTAGTTTGATCCTTAATCATGTTAATATCTTCATACTGATTACGTTTATTACTTTTCGAAGAGATCTAAGGTAATTTTTTACAAAGATGATCTCACAAGTTTTCACAAGAGCTGTTCCTGAAATGTCCAGTTTTCCTTCTAGACAGTACATGTGGCGCAGTGTCACCACCAGTTATTCTTAGCCATCGGTTCGCAGACCAGAGCCTGTACATCGCAACTACCTTGCTAGCCCGTGTGAGTTCGTGAAAAACAACCAAACAAGAACTGGCAGAATATTCATGTGTAAATCGCAATAATTTTTATTGTACTTATATTTTTGTGGTTCGTAACAGTTTGGTGGCCAGTGAGCGAATCTTTAGTATCAAAAAGGTTGACAAACGCTGGTCTACACGACTTTTAAACACTTGTTATGAATTTTGCCAATAAATCATTTTTACATATGTGACTAACACAAGGAACTTTCTCATACCTCTCCAGTTCTCACATCATGCAATGTTCAAAGCATCTCCTGTTTAGATTTCTTGATTCCTTTTAACTAAATCAAAATTTTGTCTTCTACATTTTCATGTTTATAACAATGATATAAAACACTATCATGTATTCTATAACCAAGCATATATATTTTAGACTTTATACTTTTTATGGCCATGCTTTATCTTGCAGAATGCCAAGTAGAGCCCAACTGATGTCTGTGTTCTTCAGTTGCAAAATTCGTGATTACTCAATCGTTTGTAGTGTCCATCGATAAGAATTAATATTATTCATGTAACACATTATCAGTGTTGTTGTTGGGAATATTAATGTTGAATGGTTTGATGAATGAGCTGGCTGATGTTACATATTTGGAGAATGCCCATGCTATGTATTTACCAAGATTGTAATTAAACGATTCATATGTGGACATTATTCCTGACATCAGCAAACAAATAACCAACATTTGGCAAAAATTAGTAACAAAATATGACATTCCAGTTAATACCAAATTTATTCAAAAACCCGGCACAAAACTGAGGTCTATACTATGTAAAAACTACACTGACAAACACCACACCAACATTATTTATAAAATACAATGTGATAACTCCCACGACTTCTATATTGGAGAAACAAGTAGAAAAATAAAAACCAGATTCAAAGAACATAAAAAAGTCACCTTCACACGTTTTCGAACACTGCAAGTCAAATAAACACAACATAACCATAGAAAACACTCAAATACTAAATAAAGAAACAAACATAAACAAACGCAAAATTAAAGAAGCCTTACTTATACAACAACTTAAACCCAAAATCAACCAATATAAAGAAACGCCTTTATACCTATATTAATATAATAAAATAAATAAAATTATATATTCAAACATCTAATACCGCCCTCTACATTTCGACACACAGTTACACAACCCCTTTCAAACATGTGGTCAGCTTCCGGTCATTTACCTCTTTCTTTGTGAACCTGACGATGACCGAAGAAGGTCGAAACGTTGTTCGCTCTTCTATGTAAAATATTTTCTCAACCCAAACGAGCCGTTTTTGCATATAAATGTTCTAATTCCACTCTCACTGGTATCGGTGTCCAGAATAAATAAACAATCTTGAGTATAAGCCAATACCAGTGCCTCAGACTTAAGTATATTAAGAAAAGAATGCTATTTACGCAGATCAGACATCTCTCCTACTGCAGTCCTCTTGTGATAAGCTCCATCAGAAACAGAACCATTAGAAGTGCACATGGTTCTCCTAGGGTTCTATTGAAAGTACATCTATTTTTGCCATTCAGTTCGACTTACCGGTACTCAGGAACCATGTTTGGTTTACTGAACTGACAGGAACCTTCCAGAATAGCCAAGCATTCGTCTATCTACGATCAAGCAAAGTCATAAATGTGTGCTAGGATGTTCACTTTCCTGAATTCCGTAACACTGATTTTCTTTCAGTCACTCGTGCCGATGTTGTTTCAACGGAACTCTATGCAGAATAGACATGGTAGGTTTACGAACATTAAAGGACTGCAGAAGATCTTACTAGCTTACTATACAACTGGAGTTCACTTGTAACATAAGTGAAACAGACTGAAAACGTCACCACTAAGACACCTATAACTAAGTAATTCAGAGAAAGTTATCCATTTTCAGAAGGTATCATTTACAAGATAAAGTAAATCTGGCTATCACTGTTTGCCAAAACAAAGTTTGTTTTTAACTAGCTGAAGTGGCAACTTCACTTGCAGTAATGAAAAACAACGACATTGGACAAAGTACTACCTGCTATACTGTACAATATATTCAATCTCTCATCATCTGCACTGGCGATATCCTTGGTGGAAAGAAGTGGAGATATCCCTGTAGCATTTGTGTCTAATTAACGATTTTTTTTGCTGTTTCCTTACGTATCTAACAGATCCCACAAACCAACTATATGTTTTTTTTTCTTCTACTGACCTTTAAACTAGCCACAGTGTACGGCGTGTGCAATTTAAAATTACTAATGTGGAAAATATTTTACCTGCACATTTGTATTACAAAAATATTATCCAAGAATGTTCCTTTGAGGCAAAATTTAAAGTTAATTATGTTTGTTTGTTTTAATTTTGTGTCCATAGAAAATAATGAGTTAAGTGGCCTGCTCCTCTGGGATACTATACTATTAGATTTGTAGTTTGGGTCCATTTTATATCAGATATTTTGGAAGTCAGGAAATAAAACACAAGCAAAACTAGCAGGAAAATGAACAGTTTAATTACCGACATGCATGTTGGTCATTAAAAACTCAATCACTTGTAGAAGTATCGTAAGTTTATAAAGGATGGAGATGAAAAGTGGGTGCTGTATACACTTGCCCCACTTCTATTTACGTAAGTTTATAAAGGATGGAGATGAAAAGTGGGTGCTGTATACACTTGCCCCACTTCTATTTAAGAAGTATTATTTCTGGTGTAAGAAGTGCGAACTAATACATAAGCTGAATTCAGAAATTTTTCGAGTAAATTATGACGATAGATGGGAGGTACCTGTGATAAGCAAATATAATTGTGTTTGATAACACATTCAATAATTACGACAATACATTATAAAACACAGTAATAATAATAAAAGTGTTTGATAATACATTCAATAGTTGGGATAATACGTAGGGTTCGACTGTAATACGCAAAGCAAAAATTGTGTCTGATAATACATCCAGTATTTATTATAGTATATGGGAGATTGTCTTGATAAGCAAAGACAAAAAAATGTGTTTGGTAATACATCCAATGTTTATGATAATACATGAGAGACGGCCTTGGTAAGCAAAGAAAAAACTGTTTGATAATACGTATTATCCAGTAGTTGTAACGGTACATAACCGTAATATACAATACATCAATGTTGGATGACAAGATATACTTTTAATATTACAATATTTACCTCGGCATTGTCAGGTGCGTTAAGGCGTTCGATTCGTAATCTGAGGGTCGCGGGTTCGAATCCCCGTCGCACCAAACACGCTCGCCCTTTCAGCCGTGGAGGCGTTATAATGTGACGGTCAATCCCACTATTCGTTGGTAAAGAGTAGCCCAAGAGTTGGCGGTGTGTGGTGATGACTAGCTGCCTTCCCTCTCATCTTACACTGCTAAATTAGGAACGGCTAGCGCAGATAGCCCTCGAGTAGCTTCGAGCGAAATTCAAAACAAACCAAAACCGAATAACATAAAATTCTGAGGTAATACTAATGCACAGTGTGCAATTACTTTTGTGGTGATTTACGTGCACCAGTGTTCGTACTTGTAACCATTGCTGGAGTGTTTTTGATTTAGAAACCACGTAACAGTTTTTGTTACGTGATCTATTTCGTAATCTCCGTATTGCCGGTCATGACGAACGATACGACTTATTTCGCAACCACGTCTCTTGTAAAAGAAATGTATTAAACAAACATTGCCCGAAAGCAGCTAGCTTACTGGACTCGCCTGTCTTTCGCCTTTGTTGATAAGGTTAATGAATGTTTGATACGTCAGGCTAGTGTAACCATGACAACGCAGTCTTTCATCCCACGTAGATCGGTTTTGATTTTTCCGTATATTATTGGTTAACCATCTCCGTGGTGCACGTGATGTAGCCATTGACGTCACAATTGAGAGTAGTAGTACTGCACGAGCTTCTTTTCACGTTAGTTGCTACTGCAGTAAGTTGAGCAGTTTGTGTGTTTCCTCTTGTATTCTGCGAAGTTCGGCATCTGAACTTAGTGTGATTTCATTCTGTGCTAAACGTAGAGTACAAGGTTATTAGATGAATAGTGTTAGTTCAAGCCCGTCAGAACAAACATATGCTCGTGAAGTTGAGAAGACCGAGAACATGGCTTTAACGAACGAACTGTGTGACCTTCCTTTGGTACAAGTAAGTCAGTGTGAATGTGTTTGCTAGAAAGAGTAGTTAGAGCCATGCAACTTATAACTTTCAGTTTTCAAACGATAAGAAGATGTGAATATCTAGTTAGGTGTAAAAAAAAAAAGTTTCATTTTCAAAGAAGTTGTATAACCTTTGGTTATGAAAATTCGGAATAGTTATGGACGTATTTAGTAAGAGAATATTTAATGAACTGTCGCTTTCAGAACGATATAAATTTATCTATAGGTAAATAAATATCAAGTGACTGAAATATTATATAGCTCATGATCTAGAAGTTATTGCATTGTATTGATTTAGTGAAAGCACGTGCACATTCATTTAAAGATGAGTTAACGTATATCAGCGAGTTTAAAAATATGAATAGAAATATCAGCGAAAGCATCTAAACGAGGTACGAATAGAGGTGCATTATAAAGTATCAATACCTCGAATCTGCCATTTGTTTGATATGTCGTTTAATTATTAAAATTTAAAAACTTAAACGGTCACAATCAAGTTTGACAAACTTCTATGATAATAAAGAACGGAAAGGGGCATAATTTACCAGCTGGTTATGATACATAAAGCTTGGGAAAATAAGGGGCGACAAACTTTATTGATTATTTTGTTCTAATACTCAATACGGTACAACTACGAGTTTCTTCCGTTGGATCTATACATAGCTCTGGAATGTTCGCGCCAACACGAGAATCTCGTGGAAACGAGGTCGTCTCGAGTATCAGTTTCTGGTGATCTAAGATGCCAAGACTGTGTGACCTTTGATAGTGTAAGAACTTTCGTTAGGTTTAAGATTCTTCTGACATGTCACTACACTTAACTGTATTTGGTGTTGTAGTCGGGAGTATTCACCATTGGTAACGCATAAATTTAAACACTAGGTATTGGTAGAAGGAAAAATATATATTACTGCTTTTAAATATACCAGAAGAAAATGCATAACTTGCAGAAGGTGGACATAATAATAAACATTATAATTACAATTACACCATACGCTATCATGAATCCGTTCGACGTAAAAACAAAATCCCAGTGTAGTAGAACAGAAATGTTCGAGTATAGTTTTACATGTGACACTAATCTCAAAACACGTGTAATGACCTAACTAATTAGTTAGGCTTTAATTAGTAATTATCACTGCTGTTTTGATTCATAACGTTCCGTTTTTTTGTTTTTGTTTGGGGGGGTGTAACATTCTGCTGTCTTCATGCTACCTTGAATAATCATACTTGTATACACTCCCCGTCAGCATTGCTAACACAAGACAAATAGGAAGACACGACCTAACTTGGAAGGGCAATCATGTTGCTACCACTAACTTTAAACATTGTTAAAAAATTCTTACAGTTTTGGGCATTAAACTTGAATTTTAAACACGACGTGTATATCAATATAGATTTTCTTGGTTGGTTAATTATTTTCCTTATTAATATCTTTGGTTGCTGGTTTCATGTTGTTCTTACCTTGTTTAGTGTTTTGTCTTTGTTCCTACCTTAGTTACTGTTTTGAGCCTTTTCTTACCTTGGTTATTGTTTCAGTCTCGTTCAATGCTTGAAGAAATAAAGAAGTTATTTACTCTAGCCCTTATCGAAATTGTCCATCCAACACACAAACAATGTCAGGAAGTATTATTGGTAGTTGCGGCTATTGGTTGACTGTATGTGTACTGATGGGTAACACACGAGGAAACTAATTTGTTATCAGACAGAATAGTTCTGATATCTATCCAATTATTCATACACTTTTAATAATTACGATGCGTTATTTATGTGTAACAAAAGTAAACATAAAATAGGGGAGTGGGACACTGAGATGTCACTCTTCGGTAGGCACGGAGCATAGACTCAGAAAGTTCTGTAGTAGAAACACCACCATCAGTTACATATTGTTCTTCATAATCGCATACATAGTTGTATGCGAAAAACAAACAAAAAACATGTAAATCTATACATCTTGTAATTCGGCTTCTTGAGAATATTAATTTGTTAAATTTATATTTCATCTTAAACATCACTATGATTTATCCTACCCTGTAAACATTTCGTATACTTGAAATATCTGTGTATTTCATGGAATCACCAATGTTTTGTTCTTTATTATAGCTCAACAAACATCACATCTGCATGTTTTTTATTTTGCATGGGTTCGATCCTGGGATTATCTATTAATCTTAAGCTTAAGTCAGAGTGATTAATGTATTATGTTCAAGTGTCAGGGTATGACTGATTTTTGCACGTGTTATTACGTGGTTATTTTAGCGTAAAGGACACTTAATTTATGCTAATAAGTTGTTTATTGTTGTTGTTGTTTTCATTTTATTTATAATACTTTGTTTTCTGATTGTTTATGAAGCAGATCATTTGGGATTGGTGAGAATGTAAGATACGTTTATACCTTTTACTCTGTTATTTAGCTTTCGCTTTCCAACTCAAGAAATAATTTTTATCCACACGTACAACCATATGAAGTTCAACTGACACGTGATTCAGCTTTTAACATTAATCATTAGGTTATCTTTGTTTTCCTACAAATATGAACTATTTAGTTTTTACTTTACATGTTCCCTCACCTTTAAACGAGAAGAAACATTCGACAAACCTCACTATCTTTCAGAATACAAAAAAAAATCGAAAACTTGTGCAATTGTGATTATGCGTGCAGGTACACCTGTGTGTATGCACACTGACAAACTGCATCAAACCAGTTTTCAACCTTAAAACCATATAAACGTACACTCGCAGTCAATATCATTGCTTAATGGATTGAAGCTGGCGTTGCGCGAGATTCAAATTCTTTGCTCATGTCCTGAGTTTCGTTATTTATTTTTTATTGAGATTTGGTTTAATTAAAATATATGTGTATTCCTCAGGTTTGTTATCAGTAACATACGTTAATGTAATTTTTTATATTCCTCTATTTAATTATCTGGTAAAAGGGCAAAGTATAATTATGATAATTTACAAACCCTTCTTTCTCTAAAATGTTTTAGTACGATTTTTTGTATTCCTTCGTAAAACAGCTTAGTAGAGTTCTTGATATTTCTATGGGTAATTTTCTTCAGAATATTTTAGTTTAAATCTGGAAAAGAATATATAGATATACTACAAACAAATGGTAAAAATTCAAAACTTTTTGAGCCTAGACGTCCTTGTTTTGGACATTTCAACCTTTACACAGTAACTTAATAAGCATTAAACACTATCTGTTTCGTATTTGTTTGTCACAAGTTTTTTTCTTTTTCGTTTTTTTTTAAATTTTGATTTAATTTCACCTCGGCGGTTTTTGCGAGACTTTTCGTGTAAATTAATGTAGTTTTTTACTGCTGATACTGGTTCTACAATAATCTTATGGTGCAGTACATTTAGCATCATCTCTGCGCCTTAGGGAACTAGAAATTAATGTGGCTGTACAAAAAAAAACGTTGGTACGATAAGAAGTAAAAATGTATTTTATACCAATATATTATTGTTTGGTATAATAACAAAAAAAAACATTTTTGATGCGTAATTTTGTTTTTCTTAGTGTGTGTTTATATAGATCCATAATATGGTTTTGTTTTAGATTGTTAATATGCTTCCTTGCGTAAAAGTGCCATTTTTTTCCTTATTCAACCTCGAGATGGCACCACTGATACAATTATATTGAGTTGTTGATTTTTTTGTTTAAGTTTTGGTTTTAAATCCGAAAACTGGCAAAGCATTGAAAACCAAAAGGCCTGACGTTAGTGGTAAATTACACAGATTTCAGATTTTTTTATACCTTAAATAATATTAGGTATTATTGAATATAAATTCCCTGACAAGTTACTTTGTCCAATTCTCTTTAGATTGGATAGTTGGTCATATACAGCGTATAAACATTTTACGAGATTAATAGTTTCTCTTACGCTCCGTGCATTTGTGTACTATTGTTGTGCTGACGTAGTGTGGACTTTATTAAATGTCTGTTACATTTTCGAAGTTGAGAGCCGTGATTGTTAAGAAAACAGTGCATCAAATATTCGATATTGTTTCAACGTGCCACCATTAGCTTATCCCACATATAGTTTGACAACATGGCAGCACACCTCTCTGGGAATCGAATTTAGTTGGGTTTTCAAATATAGTGTATATCGCATTATTATGACGTGGTACACGTTAGAAATATCCTATTACTAATGGTTATTATAAGAATTTCTTAATGAAAGTATAGAACTGTTTAACAGGCTACAAACAAAAACATATGTACTATATCTCAATACCCAGGTTGACCGGGGTATTAGAGAACCTAATAGTTCTATTATATGTACAAACGTAATAGTTCTATTCATGGAATATCGTTAAATTGTGATTTGACAATTTTGTTGTTTTTTAATACAGTTATGCCTATTTTATGGGGGATTATTATTAAGTATGATAAATCTAATGAAACTTAAATCAGGTAATAGATGTAACGCTCGTATTAAATGTTTCTTAATGGCCTGCTGATATGTTTGAAGTTGAGTTTTGTTCTGTTAACGAACGAATAATATTTTTAATACGTGAGGATTTCCATAAGATGCATTGCCTTTACATTAGTATTCTACAGATATATAATTGACAAGCACGTGTGCGGCCTTTCTGTCAACAAGTGCGACGATTACCCTGTACATGGCTGTAACTAAGTCCTTCCTGACGTAATTAGTTGCTAGGCAACAGCACCGAACAGCATATTTTCTTTCATTGAACTCGGTAGTTTTACGATAGCTATAAAGTAGTTTGTTCGTAAGAGAAAGAAACCATAGCTTTTATTTATCCGTAATGATGTTAACGTCTTTTGTACATCTATTCAATCTAAAAAATAGACATATTTATATATATATGTTTCTCCAATGAATCTGAAGGGATAATTTATTTATAAGGGTAGAACTAGTTGTCAGCGGAGGAATACAACTAACACAGGCGCTGAAATCAGTTATAAATATGGGGTAAGAACTATCGTTACGCACTTGTTTGGTTGTAGAAGGAGGAAGTAGTACGTGAGTAAGCGCTAGTATTTAACCAGCTGCTTTCGTTTTTGTTATTTCTTTCTAGTCAAACAAGATTGAAACGGAGTCCGGCCGTCTTGGAGCAAAGCTGAAAATGGAAGGGTTAGAAACATTGACAAACAACAGTCAGTGTTTTGCTGTTCTGAATTACGAACAGGTCAGTCGTTTACATAAAATTATGGATAAAGTGGTGCCAATTCATGGACGAGGGAACTTTCCAACTTTAGAAGTAAAACTTAAAGATCTTGTGCAAGTGGTACAGGGAAAACTGGAAAAGGATTCGGTGTCCGTAAAAGACGTTAGACTAAACGGTGGGGCTGCCAGTCACGTTCTAACATCAGAGAGCTCTCCGTATAACGATCTCGACTTAATTTTTCACGTCGATCTATCAAAACAGCGAAGTTTCGACAAAGTAAAGGCTGCGGTGCTAGATTCCTTGCTTGATTTTCTACCGGAAGGAGTCAGCAAGAACAGAATAAGCAGTTGCAGTTTGAAGGAAGCTTACGTTAACAAGATGGTTAAAGTTACAGAAGGAGATCGCTGGAGCTTGATTTCACTCAGTAACAATCGTGGACGAAACGTGGAACTCAAGTTTGTAGACGTCATGAAACGAAAGTTCGAGTTTAGCGTGGACTCCTTCCAGATTATCTTGGACTCTCTCTTGCTATTCTATGAGTGTGCTGAAGTTTCTATGGATGAGAACTTTTACCCCACTGTTGTTGGTGAAAGTGTATACGGTGACTTCCAGGAGGCGCTGTATCATCTCAATAAGAAGTTGATCGCTACTAGGAACCCTGAAGAGATCAGAGGTGGCGGTCTTCTGAAATATTGTAACCTGCTTGTGCGTGATTATGAACCTGTTAACCCTGAGGACATTAAAACACTAGAGCGTTATATGTGCTCCCGTTTTTTCATTGACTTCAGTGACGTCAATCAACAACAAGTCAAGTTGGAAAGTTACCTAGCGAACCACTTCATAGGAGATAGCCAAAGTAAGTACGAATATCTAATGATTCTGCACAGAGTGGTGGATGAAAGTACGGTCTGTCTCATGGGTCACGAACGGCGACAAACCCTGACTTTGATTGAAGAGTTAGCTTATCAAGTGTATTTCCAAGAACAATTCCATCTGTTCGCAAAGAATCGCCATCTTCATCCATACGAGTCATGGCCAGCGGGCCAACAGTTTCCATTTGGCAGTGGCTTTTTCTACACCCCATATGTGGCTCCACAACCAATAGGTTATTCGTCTTGCCCTTGTGGAGGCTGGATGCCTTGTACATGACTTGGCATGGAAGTCCCGGATGTTGAAGAAGACTAGAATGGATATTTTTTAATTTTCTTTATGGAACAGAAGTTGACAGTTCAAAAGTATTTGAGGTGTACGAGGTCATTGGTATTTAATAGTGTGGTATAGGTTTTAACCCTCACTAAAAAAAAAAAAAAAATTCTGGATTACGCCAGTTAACTTGTGTTATTCCATTTATTGTACTTACTAAAGAGAAGAAAGAGAGAGTTGAGTAAGAAGTATTGTCAGGTTATTAAAATATATATGTCGTGATAGTAAACTTTCCACTTCTATCTGAACTTAAGCCTTAAGGGTATAAAGAGTGAGTCTTAGCTAACTGTTTTTAAAGTGGTTCGATGGGTAAATATACGTTTACAGAAATCATAGCAGTTAATGAATTTTGAAGAACTAAAATTGATTGCGCTGTACCGTGAATACTGAGAGGAGTGCGACATTTTTGTCTTATTTTTGTGGTAATTTCAGGTAAGCAACCAGTGTTAGTGTTTTTAGATGTCTTCGAAGGTGGCATAAGAATGTTTTTAGGGTTTAGAGCTTGTGTATTGAGTATGTTCTTGTCCATGTTGTTAATTCATAAATACTGTTTTTTGTTTTTTTTCTCGTGCACTGCAATGAAGTGAAAACGTTAATTTCAAGTAATTACAATTGATATATGCATAGTTTTAGCGTTCGCATTTGAAGTTTCGTATTATACTTTGTGGAGTTGGGATCATCGGATATCGAAATGTTTTATGATAAAATACTGGAAATGCCTAATGAATTAAATGTTATTAAACTGTATATGTTTAAGAGAAAACAAACGTTAATTTAGATGCCTCACTTGGTAGAAGTAATCGAATAATACCAAGCCTTACCAAAGTAGATATTTGTGTACATTCACTGCCTATTATATATATATATATATAGTATTAAAATATATTTGTTTGAGCCACGTTTCAGTCGTGTAGGTGTTAAGCCTGAATGTTTCGACATAAGTATTTGTGTGTATTTTAAGGAAAGTTCTTTTTAGCTAGTTTTCGTGTGGAGTGAGTTTATTAATCTTCCAAGATATTGTGTGTGTATACTTATATATATGCGCAGTACAATAACCTTCAAAGAGAAATATGCAAATTTTCTTGCTTGTACGCAATTTCTACATTGTACTTTTTTTTTTCAGTTTAAATTTAAAGTGTCAGTTTTGAGGGTATACCATGGGTTGATAACGTACATACCATGGGTTGATAACGTACATACAGATGAAATATTAAAACTTTTTGTACAGGTTTTTCCCGAAGTAATAAAATGATAATTATAAATAATCTCAGTAATTCTCTGGTAAGTTTTCAATGTGATATCATTATTTGATGAGCGAGCCAATATTTTTTTGTTAAAAGCCCCAGATATATACATATATATATGTGCTTACGACCCCTAGCAGTATTTAGTATATTTCGTATTTTGGAATTTTAAAATAATGATGTATCTGCATTATTGTAGATTCGTATAAATTTTCATTTAATATTAATAAAAATCCGAAATTAATAAATAATGCTAACATGCACGAATATGTCATTGCATTTCTAATTACAGTTAATTAACCTTCGATTACTGTTGCTCCTATCCGCCATGTTTACTGCTTCCATTGAACTATATTAATCTGAAAGCCACTATTTCTAAGTACTTAAAACTGTATAATCGAAAAATTGAATTAAAAATTTTACTCACACTCAGTTTTTAATATTATATATTTGATTATAATGTTTAAATATTATAAATGATTTTTAATTTTTTTCAGAATAGTTGCTCGAGAGCCTAAATTTCGGTAACTGGCCTTAAAGATGTGAAAAAAATGACAGAATAATACATATAGCGTTACAATATTAACCTCATGTTTTGAACTTCGAAAAAAATGTTTAATATCTGTGGTACAAGTTAGGTGTGTAAAATGTTTAATAGTCTTTAGTATCTGTGGTACAAGTTGGGTTTGTTACACGCGTCTTTTTATCACATGGTTGAACAGCAGTGTACCTGCACTAGTAAGGCTTGGTAAGAGCATGTACGTTGTTAGAATATTAATTTATAACCCGCACGACCATCAACAACTACATGAAACCTTCTAAAGGTAAGAAAACTGGAAAGAAATTGGCCATTTTCAATAATAAAATTTTTAATTGTTGAAATATACGAGGAATGACTAACTCTATGAAAAACTTTCGTTTAACAATAACTTATTATTGCATTAGGTAATATACTCGCTTTTGTTTTTGGATCTCGGCTTTGTTGTGACTTACATTGCTTCTTGTTACGTAATACGAGTTTACGGGCACACAACACAGTAACAAAAGGGTCACCCAAGCGGAAAGTCAAAATAAGCTATTGTGCAAGAATATTACAGTCGGAAGTTAAATAAAACTGGTGAAAACGAGGCACGTTAGTTTTATGGGGGAATTTAAAGTTACCAAGGTGAACCAGTTTTGTTTTTAATAGTCATGTAATAAATAGAGATCTTAAATCATGATACATGAATTACTGCGAGTTAAATTTGTTGTTTCTTTTATGTAAATTCATGCTAATCAATTTCTGAAATCCAACAGTCTGACTCGTTAGCTGTATAGCAGTAATGGAAAAATTGGCAAAAAAAAATTATACAGATAGGAATTCTTAATTTTTAGCTTTGTGTGAAAAAAACGTAACATTTGTTATGAATGTGAACACTTAAATGTCGATTTTTGTTTTCTTTTATTGATATATAAACATACAGTTTAATACTTGTGTTAATGAAGTATATATATATATTAATACATAGAAATGTGTAGGAGCTACTGTGCTTGAAACTAGGAGTAATGTCTACCTTAGGTTAAAATGTTAATTTGTTTAACATAATTTCAAGAATTTTATTGTATACAGGAAAATAATCAAAATTAAGTCTAAAAATTTTAGTTTGAATCAGGTAACAAAGATACGATTATAAGACGGTGAAAAGTCAACAGTATATACTTAGAAAAACTGTTTGGTTCGTTACTTGTGAAGAGGACTGTATAATATTTAAGTTTCAGAAATCAAAGGTATTATGGGGTAAAACAAGTGTAGGTACTATATGCTCAGATACTTGACCTTTGAAGTCATGGAGTGAGAAGAGTTAAAATAAGGACTAAACTCGTTAAGTATTCGGGGTAGGGGTTAGACTTGACAACTATAAGATAACATCATTCTAACCAAACACTTGTATAATTCTATTCGTAACTGAAAATTCGAAAAATTATTGGAGTTAAGAATTTTACTCCTATTATCTGTCTTTCAATGATTTTGTTTTTAATATTAAAGTAACGACAATAAATATTTTTCAGTTGATACAAGAGACACAGTTGGGCTACTTGAGTACATAACCATTGTTTTCAATAGTAGTTAACTGAACTTTGTGGGTTTACATTACTTCAGTTGTTTTGTGTGTTTTTTTCATTTTCCTTTGTATTGAAACTGACTGTTAATGTAGCTGAACACTAGTATAAAGGTATATGTTAGATGTAGTAATGGGTAATTCGTACAAGTTGATTGGAAAGAAAGTTATTGACTATAGTTTTGTGACTTTTGTGGTATATTAACAAAGCTTACTCATTAAAAGTAATTTTTAATCCAAGTAATAGAAGAAAGCCTGTTTTTGTTTGTTCTCTTAAACTTGGTTATCTCTTAATTATGAAATTGCATATAGTATAGAATAATATTAAAGAAAGGAGAATTTTAACAACAACGTGCTGGTGTAACAATTCATAGAACCAAACTGGTTTCGCTTACAAACAAGTCTACAACTGGTTACAAGATAAAACTGCTAAGTTCTTCTCGTTTTAAAACAAGCACATGAACTCTAGAATCATTTAAATAATTATAATACAGAACCGGACAAGTTTGAAAAGAATGTTAAAAATTAATGTTTATTATAATTAAATGATTTAGAGAGTTGACCAGTGTTGTTTGGCCCAAATATCTTTCAAAAAGAATGTACAGATGAACTTTTGTTCCTTGTTTTAAATCGTGGTCATCCTCATTGAAATATTGACTGTATTCACTCCCTCGTGCGGCTGTTTTACTGTACGCCAAATTAATATGGAAATGAACGCATAAAATAGCCGGGGTTTAAAGATTCAATATTTTTGCTGCTTTATTAAACAGAGTTCGTCCTAAGAGAAAAAAAAACAAACTTTGATTGTATAACATGTAATATAGGGTTAACTGTGTGAGAATTTCGTGGAAGTTAGTGAAGTAGAAACTATGCGCACCAACGTATACGCTTGACCAGTTTCCCAGAATTGTTCTTAGCTTTCTAGTCTAGGTTTTTAGTCCGAGCACTCTTTTACCACCCACTCTTTTAAAGTTTTACCCAATTTTACACCGTTGTGGTATAAAAGTAAATTAATATAAGAAATTTTCCACCTAGACTTGTTGTATGCATCACTTCTCATGCCTATGTTTGTTCAGTATTCTTGCCGTTAAGTTTGTGTTAATGTTACCGAACGTGGCAGACATGCTCTTAAGATGTCACACTTAGTTGGAGAAACAAAACCCTTCACCGCTATCACGGTACTGTATGAAAGTGCAAGTTTGTTCGCATTTGTACCATGCAGAGATATATGTGAAGTATCTGGGTGGTACAGCTTTTAGTATAGTAATTCTCTGCGGTTTGTCATCATTATGGTTTCTCAGAACTTCACAAAATATATTTCGTCCATTGCTTTGAACACCTCTAACAAGTACATTGTTTCTGAGTTAGCTGTTGTATGAGTTGGCAAGTCGTAAAGACCTTGCAGAAAGTTAACTTTTATGGGAACAAACTATTTACAACACTAAGAGTACTTACTTTTCTTATGATATCTGGTTTAGTTTTCTGCCCTAACAACTTAGTTTAAGAGAAAATCTAAAAGTGTTCGAATGAAATTTCAAGACTATGAAACATAAAAATCAATTTCAGAAACCTGAGTAAATTTGTAGCTATTTTAATTAAGAATTATTTAGAGATTTTGTTGTGGGTACAGAAAAAAAATGTTTGTATGGATTAGAACACGAGCAACTCTTGTTACGACCGTTTTAGGGAAGTAGTACTGAACACATTTTATTTAAAGTAAAACAAAGTTTTGTTTTACTATGTTTTCGCTCCCTTCTTGATATGATAGCATAGTCTCTCTTATGTGTTCTCTAATAACATAATTAAATAAATTTAGAAAAACTAGAATTAGTTAATTTCTAAGAACTATTGATGTATTATGTAGGTTTAACAAGTTTGTCACACTCAGATTTAATACAGTTATAATTGGTTTTTTCAGGATCTGGATTGGTAGAATAGGACCGGCACATGTAGCTCAAACTTAAAGATTTAGTATTTAACTCGAAAGGACTGTTACAGTTATCCCTAAGCTGGACAATATTTGAATTGCTGACTGTTACTCTTTGTAACAGATCCAATTTTAACTTTTTTTTTCGTCCGACATATTTGTCATTTAAGGGTTTTTAATCTGAATACCTTTTATTTGTTTGTAATTTAGTGATAAAAACATTTCGCATCTGAACTGAGTTCCTCGACTTTATATCAAACGTTTAACGTGTGTGCCCAGTTAACTATTCATCCATTTTCAAGTACAAAGCTGTTAAACAAGTGTCTTGTGAAGTGTTTTCTGATCTGTTGCACTATGGAAAACAAATTCATGTTTCAACATTGTTTATTATGAAAAGTTTTCTGAATTTTTCATTTCTGAACTTCGGTAACCTTTTTTTTTGCCAGTAATATAGACTTTCATCAAATTTATCTAAATGTAAATACGTACGTATGTGTGTGTGTGCGTGTGTATTTGAAAATCAACAAGTAGTTTGGTTCTGGGAAAAATATATAAATTGTATATGACTGTTTTGCTTAAACCAAATTAAATAATTATTTGAATCATATAACAGTGAATATGTATTATCTTGCTGAAAATAATAAAGTGAATTATTTTGTGGATATATCAGTTTAAGTTGTTTTTCTTTATTCCTGAATGAGAAAACTTGTTAACGTGTTTTCTCATTTTTGTGTACACCATTACAAACTACACAAAACAGTGTATGAGAAATTTTGTAATATGTTGGTGATAAGGCAGTTGTAATATTAATCATTTCTTCATTTCATTGTTATGCAAATTAAACGTCTGATTACATAGTATATAAACAATGGCCTTGTAGCCTCTGTTCCATTGAAATGAATCGTATAACTTAGAGTGCTTCAAGTTCCTATAAACCATAATTATATCTCACAATTTTGTAATTGGTTTCGAAACGACTGGTTCCATATTCTGTTACATGTTATGGGTGGCCCGGCATGGCCAAGTGGTTAAGGCGTTCAACTTGTAATCTGAGGGTCGCGGGTTCGAATCCCGGTCACACCAAACATACTTTTCCTTTCAGCCGTGGGGCGTTATAATGTGACGGTCAGTCCCACTATTCCATGGTAAAAGAGTAGCCCATGAGTTGGCGGTGGGCAGTGACGACTAGCTGCCTTCCCTCTAGTCTTACACTGCTAAATTATGAACGGCTAGTGCAGATAGCCCTCGAGTAGCTTTGCGCGAAATTAAAAAAAACCAAACATGTACTGGAGATATTTCAATAATATATAGAGGCTATTACAACATAACATGGAGTCACTTTAAACTCAGTAATGCAGTTGTTGAAATATTTGGACAAGGTGGATAGAGCATTATTTACAATAAAAAGAGATGACCGCTGTATGTTGATATTAGTAGGGTACTTGCACCCAGACAGCATCAACTATTCACAGCTGCAGGTGAGCGTCGAAATGGTGTACGGACTGTTATAAAATGACTTCGTAAGGCCAAATTGTTCGTGAGACATTCAGTAAAGGAAACATTGGTTGACATACTTTGTTTCTCTTAGGTAAGAAATTCTTGCCCATTGATTGCCTGGTTTGCTCGTATGACCTGATGGGTTGGTTGATATTATTGTCATACATAGAATATTCGTGTGTGTGTGAATTGTGTTAGACGTGAAAAATATTAGGGTAATAACAGAAACAGTTAGTGTGACAACACCCAGACTCGTGCTCAATTTCTCCCTGTAAAATGTTTATAATAATGGCAACTTTTTCATTTTTGTTTACATTAAAAATGTAATTTTAGCTACCTGCAACAACGAAAGGGTCTATTTTAATTGGCTGCAGATGAAAATTATTCAGAGTTTTAGTACCAACGTCAGAAAGTGGCTAAACTACTTGAATGGTTACATACAACAATTGAGCAAGTTACAAGTTATCTCTTCGAAAACGGAACAAAGGTTTTAAGTGAGACGGATACAATCTGTTTTAGGTAATATAGATGTCAACGAATAAAGTCAGGGCCAGATGTGGTCTAGTGGTTAAGTTTGGATACGGATCCGAAGGTTGAAGATTCGAACTGCGGTACGTTAATATGCTCTGCATTTTCAATTGTAAGTGGTTAAGTTGTGAAGGTCAGCCAATTAAAAAAATATATTTTTAAGGGGCAGGTGTTCCTTAATGGTTTCCCTTTCTCTGACTAACAGTTCTAAATTAGACATGGTTATGCTTGAAGCATAGAGATTTCTGATCTGTGCGTTTAACCCAGACGTCAAATTAATGCTAAGTCTGTTTTAATTTATTGTTGTTATTAATTAAAATAGTTTGGGATATTTAAGTTGGTTGGTGGAATTGTTTTTTTTCTGAAGTGGCCTATTATATAGTACCATGTACATTAATCTTAACAAAATTCCTACTAAGTAGAAAACTAACAAATTATAAGAAATAAAATGTGATGTTAAACGGAACATTAAAAGTAACGAGTGGTACAGTACGCATTGACATAGAATGTCAAGTCAGATCAGCTCTTGAAAACTAAATTCAATATTAAGCTTAGCGACAAATGCCGCGAAAAGCTCAAATCTAAACTGAACTATAGTAGAGTTGGAGTTATAGTCAGTTGAAATACTTACTGTTTCTAGTTATACAAAAGGTTCTCTCAGCTATGAAGTGAAAACTGTAAACATATTTTCAGATAGAACTTACTGTTAAAGATCAACAGTATACCACGCTATAATTAATTTTTTAAGTTTGAAATTAAAGCGCTCATAAAACTGGGATTATCAAACGTAATTTTACCTGCATTTTAAAGTTAATATTGCACCTTAATATAACTGAAGATTTCCCCCTACCTCAACTTAGAATTTAACCTTTCACAAAGCTGGGATTCCAAAATGTAATGTATTATTCTGAGGTTGATAAGTACTTAAAGAGACTCAAAACGGTATGTCTGCGGACTAACAACGTTAGAAACCGTGTTTCGATAGCCGTGAATGCAGGTAGTCCTTTCTGTAGTTTTGTATCTAACGTCAAACAAAAAAAAATATTAAGGACAAAACTGAGTGTAAACCTACTAAAGACGCTCCGGGTGGCTCAGCGGTCAATCTGAGGGCTTATAACGTTAAAAATCGGTTTTCGATACTCGCAGTTTCAAAGCTCAAATAACCCATTGCGTAGCTCTGCACTTAACAACAAGCAAACAAAAACTACCAAAGGCCTTATTGAACGAATTATTTGAACGTGTTTTATACAAGTTATTAGCAGTTTTCAACCGTTTTTTTTCTGTGAAATCAAGATGTTATTTGTTTACGTGACATGTTAAAGTTTACCTTGACCTTAGAATTTGTTTTGTTGTTTTAAACAAAAACAAAGGTGCCCTTTTTTGTAACCATATTTACCGATTTGTGACATGACCGATAAAGAATTATAACTTGTAGTTCATTCTGAAGGCTACGATTCCACGTCGTGTTATGACATCTGGTAGCACTTAGAAACAAGATGAGAAGGAACTTAATCTAAATCAAGAACTGGTCGTATTAATGAAATTGTTTACAATTGGTAACCCTTAAAGAACATTAAAATTAACTTCACGTGTAGTAGTCTTTTATTATTGTTTAGAGAAAAAAAAAAGGAAAGGAAAAGGGTATTCCAGTCCACTGGATCACTTCATATTAGAATAAACCCGTTTTTTTAGTGTTCAGATTTTAGGTAAAAGTTGATGTAAGTATGAGCTCCAAGTGACACATTTACGATGTTTGAAAATTAATTAAATTCATGAAAAACCTAAGCCTAAGAAACGTAACAACATGTTAATATATTTTAAAAGCTAAGCGAAAATGTCAGCTACTGAAAGAAAAAAATCAACAAGTGGCACCATCTGTGTGATTACGTTGCATTGCACATGCTCAGTCCAACCGTGAAGCAGAGCCAGCAAACAAGTTCTATGGCTGTAAGACTGGAGGTTATAAAAAAAAAATGTATTGATTTTTCGATGTCGAAGACATTAATGTTATAAGAAAGAGGAGAAAATAGATTAGTTGAACAGATCATAGAAAATCATGTTTTGTCATTATCAGATATAACACATATATGGTTGATTCTTCAGAGCAGCGTTATAATCACATTATTACGTCTTTGAAATTACAAAACCAAATCGTTTTTAACTGTAATTAAATTTCAAACTAAAACCAAGTTTCATATACTTCCAAACATTTACTGTCGCATAACTTCCGGTTTCTGTTTTACCATTAAGCAGTCTTCATGGTTATGTCGAGGACAGTCTATATTTTTATGTTCAAACGTTATATTGTGATCGGTTTCTATTTATCTGTTGTTGTTTTTTGTAAGGCTATTACTTTCAAACTTCTTCCACGTTTATGTTTTACCTTTAAACCTATAATCATGTATTGCTCACGTTTTACTCTATACCTTCATGTTTAAGGTGTAGTTAGGCCTTGTTTTTACTTTCAAACCTCTACGGTTTGGAATGTTCAGGCTTTATTTTTAGTTTCAAAATTCCACGTTTATGTTTTCCACCTTTAAGCATACATTTCTTTAAAAAGTTGGAACAATTTAAATCTTTTATTTAAGAAAATAAAATTTAACAGTAATATTGTTTACGGTTTAGTGAATCACTTCTTAAAAGACTTGATAGCTTTACTTTTATTTTTTGTATATTTTTTGACGTTTTGAAGAGTAGTCAAGTATGAAGATTTAATAAATGATTGACGAAAGAACCGAATTCGTTACGTCAGCTTTATTAATGCTTAAAAAGTGAATGAAAACCCTGTAACAGTTCAGATACTATTTAATGAAAAGGAAATGAAAAGTTTTCTTTCATAAATAGATTATAACATACTGAAGGTAGAATTAGTATGAATTTTAGTAGATAAACTGAATTTAACTACGAATTTTAGTGCACTGCCGATATAACAAATAACCACCTGACTTGCATTTTCTGCTTACTCACGCATGCACAACTGTTACTAGGAGCCAAAGTCTCAAAGACAGTTCAACTTTATTGTTTATAAATTCATAGTTTCATTATAATTTTTATCTAATAATATCTTTCACAGTTTACATTCTTACCGATATTTAATACTACCTGGTTCATGTGTCTTCACTGATATCGATAACTATAAATGGGAGAAGCTGGCATGGCGTGGCCAGGTGGTTAGTACTCTCAACTCGTATTTTGAATCCTCGTCACACCAAACATGCTCTCCCTTTCCGTCGTGGGAACGTTATTATGTGATGGTCAATCCACTATTCGTTGGTAAAAGAGTAGTTCTAGAGTTGGCGGTGGGTGGTGATGACTAAGCTGTATTCTCTCTATTCTTACACTGCTAAATTAGGGACGGCTAGCGAAGATAGCCCTCATGTAGCTTTGCGCTAGAAACCAAACAAAATGTGAGAATGTTGACTAGTTTAAAGCAAAATAGTAGATGTCAGACCATTCTTATTGCATCAAACTACAAGTTTTTAATTGCAAAGCTGTATTAACTTAAAAAAAGAAAAAGATATATATATATATATGTATATTGTTTAAAATCTTTAAGAACACAAAATTTATAGGCCTAGTCAGGAATATTTGCATCATATCCATCAAGATGGCGAAGTGTTACACCAAATTCGATAAACAGACACTTCAGGTCTTTACGGTGCTTGTAATCTGAATTAGCACACAATTTTTTTTATCTCTGAATATGCTTGATATGGCCAAGTGATTATGTCGTTCGACTCACAATCTGAAAATCGTGGGTTAGAATTCTCGTAACACCAAACATGCTCGCCTTTTCAGCCGTGAGGGTGTTATAATGGAACGGCCACTCTCACAGTTGGTGTTGGGTGGTGAGGGCTAGCTGCCTTTCCTCTAGTCTATCTCTGCTAAATTAGGGATGGCTAGCGCAGATAGCCCTCGTGTAGATTTGCGCAAAATTCAAGACAAACAAACTAAATATGCTGCGGGGAAAACGGTATCCGATTATTGATTCTCAAAAGACCAACAACACCTCATTTTCCTTGTTTATGTTGCTTCTGATTCTAATCATATGTCTTCAAGGGAATTGTTTACACTTTCACGTGGACAGACCCTCGTTTTAGTAGCTCTTGTTGCGGTTCATGGAAGCAGTATAAAGGCCACCAAAGGCTCTAGGTGTTATTTGTGTTTATGAAATACAGTGAATGATATGGAGAAGTAATGACATGAAAACATTTCTTCATTGCGTACATTTAGATATTAAAGCACAATTTCCTTTATTACATTTCGCCTGATAAGTTTCATTGTTATGCTGAACGTTAGAGAAATGAAAATTACGATAGATTCTACAATGTATGATTACAGTGTTTATATTATAAATTACAAACATTCACTTTTTTTTCAAGCACTTCTTATAGTTTATTTCGGACTGCTGCTGTTTTCTTAATAATTTCTTTAGTGACACAATGGATGAAATATTTTCACTTGTTTTTCTCATTTTGTTTGTTTAATTTAGTGTTTGCTTCGACGTAGAACAAATATTAAAATATTTGGGGGTAAAGAGAAAAATAGAATATTGTAATATTCTTATCACTGTAGGTCTTCAAAAACACGTGTATATCTCTTAACAGGGTGGTTAAGGCATTCGACTCGTAATCCGAGGGTCGCGGGTTCGAATCCCCGTCACACTAAATAATGCGTTTGTTTGTTTTGAATTTCGCGCAAAGCTATTCGAGGGCTATGCGCGAAATTCAAAAGAAAGGAAATGATTAACAAATTAAAATATAAACTCAAAAAACAGTATTTTTGCGACGCTCAACTTTTGTGATATATTCAATATTAACAGATTAAAAGATAAACTCGAAACCTGCAAAGAGTTAAGTACGTTATATTGAGATCGATATTGGATCCTCACCACGTTATTACAGTCCATGTCGCCACGTCAGGCTATACTCCAACTAGCGGCCATGTATCTTGACAATAACGCTGCAACATAATGGTTATTACAACGCCCCCAAGTGGCACAGCGGTATTTCTGCGGACTTACAATGCTAGAAATAACGTTTAGATACCTGCGGTGTGTAGAGCGTAGATAGCCCATTGTCTAGCTTTGTACGTAATTACAAACAAATATGTTACAAAAGATTTCGTCTTAAGACTAGTATGTCAAAAGCACTTTACTTTTCCCTGCAGGCTTTCAATAACGTATCCAGCGTATGATAACAATGGTTTCTAAGCATTCATTTCAACAGTAAGATTACACACAAATACATGGATGCTGTGTTCAGCGACTTGACTGGTATGTCTTTTTATGAAATAGCATGAATATACATACCCCTGTCATTCTTCAGTTGCTTGATCTGTACGACTGTTGAACAGAAAGTATAAGACTGAAAACCTTATTTGGTGAACAAATACACTGTTTACTTCCTTTTCACTCGGAGATCTTTCAATGTCATGTTGTGTACAGTAGTCTCGGGCAAGAAAACGGCTTTTTCTTCTTACTTTGTATTCATGGATTTTCGCCTGTTACAAAATGCAGCACTTAACTTACTACGACTTAGATACGACTTATTGCAGGTTTCTATCTGGTTGGTGCTGCTATCCCAAGTTAATACATGTTCAACTGTTTTCCAGTGTAATTAAGTACAAGGTATATTTCGTTCTTGGAAAATCTATTAGTTCTATGAACTAATTTATTTAGATATTTTACGTTGGAAAGTGCTGTTAAATACTCTTTCCAAACACGACCAGCTTTCGGTGTTGTCACAGTATTGAAGCAACGCTAAATAATGGAAAAATGTAGTTTTGATATATTATTTTTCACCACGATTTTATGTGGGCCGCAGTTGTCACGTGATCCGCTGGTATCGGTATTGTTTTGTTTGTTTTTGGAATTTCGCACAAAGCTACTCGAGGGCTATCTGTGCTAGCCGTCCCTAATTTAGCAGTGTAAGACTAGAGGGAAGGCAGCTAGTCATCACCACCCACCGCCAACTCTTGGGCTACTCTTTTACCAACGAATAGTGGGATTGACCGTCACATTATACACCCCCACGGCTGGGAGGGCGAGCATATTTAGCGCGACGCGGGCGCGAACCCGCGACCCTCAGATTACGAGTCGCACGCCTTACGCGCTTGGCCATGCCAGGCTGGTATCGGTATTAAAATTCATTGTAATATGACGTATTCAACCCTCTGTAATCTCTCAAACTGCTCGTCTTCTGTAATATCTTCAACCTGAACAAACCCAAAGATGTATTCATGATTTAATTTACCCTGCATGCTTAACTGTTTACGATAAACTCGTTATTAGCTAAAACACAAAATCAAAGATTAATGTTTTTTTTCAAGTTGAATAGTAGTTTGATTTTTTAATAAGTTGAAAAGAAAGAAAAACTTTCCAAAACGGTCTTAAAATACTTTATTTGAACTGTTGAAATTTGACGAGTTTTAAGAATACATGCGTTGGAGTTCTGATGAAGGAAAATTTCTTGGTTAAATACGGTTTGAGGGCTTCATAAAGTAAAAAATAGAGCTGAATCAGAATTAGACTATCAGCATCTTGTTTTGCTTGCAACATTTCATATTCGCTAGTATATATACTATGTATTTCAAGTTTGTTTTTACCCCTAAACATGTATGATAAAGATAGAAGATCAAGGTTTCCATAAGCATGGTACGAGTCAACCAACCGATTTACTCCTTGAGCCTGTCTGTATTCTTGGAATAAAAAATAGTACTTTCCGTTAAATGATGCGTTGACCTTTTACCGTTACTTCTCTGAATCTTTCATTTTCGAATAAAATATCTGATTTTTTTCTACTCATAACAATTATTTCCTTAACAGTGAAGTCAGCTGCATGTGATTTAAATTAGCAAGTGAGTTTTTTTTTAGGGAAAGAAACAAGTTTTCGACCTCAAACTCCCATTGTGAGTTTGGTCAAATACATTCAGGGTACAGGTATAGCCGATTGACAAGATGGAAGACCAAAAGTTTGTTTGTTTTTTTAATCGATTGTCATTTTGTTCTTGTTTTAAAACTGAGATTTATACAATAGTCTTGAAAAGATAATTCGAAATAGCTATTGTTCTTGTTTTCAGTTATTCCATGTTTTTGGTGGCTGAAATTCTGGGACTTTGTATAGTATATTTTCGGAATGTTATTTAATCAGTAGGTACAAGTGAGTAAGTATATATTCAAACAATTAATTTGGTTTTGTTTGTTTTAAATTTCGCGTAAATTTATACGAGGGCTATCTGTGAAAGCCGTCCCTTATTCAGTAGCAATACACTACAGGAAAAGCAACTACTCCAATACCACTTACCGCCAACTCTTGGGCTACTGTTTTTGCCAACGAATAGTAGGATTGACTGTAACATTATATTGCCCCCAAAACAGAAAGAGCGAGCATATTTGCCGAGCTTCAGATTGCGACTCGAGTGACTTCACCACCATCTTATGCTAAGCTCTTGATAAGTAAGAGACTAAAAGATGTTAGCACATATCGTGGTCAATTTTGGACTACAAGAAAACACAAAAACATAAGTTGTAATAACCTGTTTAAGTATAAAGTTCCACGATGGACTATTTGTGCTTGCCCACCGTGAGAATCGCACCCCTGAATTTAAACATTTTATAATCTTTAAGATAATACTTACCGAAAGAGTGAAACTATACAGTATGATATGTGGACTATGTCAGCTACACGATCGATTACTTTTTCGGTAAGTCACTGGAGAATATTGGTATATACATGTAGTTATCAAAGACGTTAATACTATCAAATTTCATTTTACGCGAAGATTCCAGAAGTTCTAACATAATTCAGAAAATTTGTATGAACCTCTTAAACATTTCTTTAATCAAACAAAGACGTTTATTTTCGTAAGAATGCTCATTACAGTTATAGTTTATAACAGCTTCAACGTAAATGACTTTAGGGAAAACTGCTCTTAACACTTGTAGAAGGCTTAATATTTCTGTATTATGTGTTTGCTGTAGTTCAGCTGACGTGTTTGTTTAGTTAAATAGCGTTGCTGTGATAAACCACCGAAAGGGGGGCGGATGGAAATATTTATAACAGTTTTTGCAGCAGTGTCTGGAAATGTGAACCATAAAATCTATTTCACAGATGCAGCAAAACGACCTTACCATTAAAGATTGACAACATATTTGCAACCTCATCAAATCCAAGTTATCTCATAAAGCAAAACTTGCATTTCGATGGGATGTTTCCTTTACATGTATATGTTTCCCGGTGGATCAGCGGTAAGTCTATGGACATCCAATTCTTAAAAATTCAGGGATATTAACTGTGGTAGACACAGCAGATAATCTAATGCGGGTTTAATTTAAATCATCAACACCATTGAGTAGTTGGCCCACTGTATAATATCGAATAATGAATTCAACGAAATGTCATAATGTTATTCACACACCTAAATTAATTTGGGTTATTGTATGGTGAAGTAAAACATACTTAAAACCCAAAGATAAGTTATTTTTTTTCTCCTAACATCGAAGGTACTCAGTACCCATAATATACCTCAGACATACCGACTTTCAAACCAAGTAAAATCTTTCTTTCTTTCCTTTGTGATACGTTTCCTCGTTTAACATCACGCACTCAATATTTAGAAACGTGATTTCACCTTACAGTCCATGATATGTCCATACTCACGTCATTGCGCTATTACCTTGGGCTAAGTAGCTTTACTAATAGAGTTAAGCCTCATCTCCCATAGACACACCATTAGTAAGACCTCTCCCCTCTTGATACGTCCTATATAATAAAAAACATCATTCGTTCGTAATACATCCTTCACAAGCAATGTACGCATATGATAAATCTGATATTCGATACGTCCTGTATACATTAATCACTTGATTGTTTACACACAACAAATACACGTGCTTGGTATATTCCGGCTAGCGAGTTTGCCTCAGACTAGTCAGTTAGGATTTACTAACTGGAAACTCAAAAATACCGACTTACAGAAAGAGTTTCTCCTTCATATCTGACTGAATTCGTCTTATAAAATAAGCCAAATGCAAATTCAAAATATTTATTGAGAACAAAAGTAAAACATGGTAAAATACGAAACCGTATAAAACAAAATGGAAAATGTAAAAATGGTATGAGATGTAAAAAACCGTTTACTAGTTTTTCTTACCAGAAATGCGTCTCATTTATAAGATAAAATTAAATCAAACTAAAATCGAGAATGAAATAAGATAAAAAAAAACCTGAACTAAAATAAAACAACAATCTAAATGGAAGTTCTTAAACTGAAAGTTAAGAAAAATGAACTCTGACTCTTTAGAATGTTAGTCTGCTATATGCTGAAATCACTTTAATACTCTCTCTACCAAAAGGTTCGATACGATGTTGTATTAAATTTAAAGTAAAATTAAAATTCGAAAAGTTTGCTGAAGTAACTTCACTGAAAATACGTGTTACATCGACGAGAACGCTGGCATCAAATAAAATCTAAGAAATTCTCCAAAGCTCTAGAAGTTATTTAGCTCTTTTAAGATCTTACTTGGGGAAATCCTATCTTTATACACAGAAAACACTAACAAAGTCAGGCTTACACACAACTCCATATATTTTGAGCAGCCTGTGTGTTAACAATTTACTGTATAAAAAAGAATAGGTGTTGCAGTCTATAACTATTAGTCCATTGAGAAACTTTGATCGTTACATTATAACGCTCATACGGTTGAAAGGATGAGCATGTTTGGTGAAGGGGATTGCGAGTCAAGTGTTCTGACTTCCAGGTCACACCAGGCCGTCAAATCTTTAGAATACGAAATGCGTAACTCAATTTGACCACAGCAGAGCCGGTCCATTTCAACTGTATTAAAATGTTTGTTCGTTTAAGGTACAGTTAAGCTTGTTCAACTGACAACTAATATCATTGTAATAAAGATGATAGAAGTGTATGATAACAATTAACTTGAATTAAGATCTTAAATCTGTACGACATTTCAAGCGCTTGTGGGTTTAACTAACTATGAAGGACAACCAGACATTATCACCCATCGCCATTAGAGCTTTCACTGACCAGGAAGGACAACCATACTGTAGCATCCATCGCCGTTTGAACTTTAACTGAATTTTCCAGTTTTCTTAAACTTCTCAGAGCTGAAAGTCTAAGGATGTTCAACAGCATCAAACCTTGGATCCAGTACGCTAGCCATTAAACCATACATATTAACGGTGGAGACTGGAAATTTCAAAATTTAAGTGTAATGGCCGGAGTATACCTGGATATTAAAGAAATACATGTTTTTCTTCATGAAAGGGTCGATGAATATAAATAGGATCCATCTACTGCATTCTCATATGACATTAATACTTTGAAGTGTTTGTTTTTCACACGTTAAAATTTTATGTATTTATTGTAGAATTCGTTTGAAAGTGGGCTTACATCTAACGACATAAATCAATCGTTCATTTACTCAGGTCCGGCATGGTCAGGTGGCAAGGAACTCGACGTCCCCGTAACATGCTCGCCCTTTCAGCCGTGGGGGCGTTATAATGTAACGTTTAATCTCACTGTTCGTTGGTAAAAGAGTAGCCCAAGAGTTGGCAGTGGGTGGTGATGACTGGCTGCTCTCCCTCTAGTCTTTGCTAAATTAGGGACGGCAAGCGCAGGTAGCCCTCGTATAGCTTTGCGCGAAATTCAAAACAAACCAAAACCAAACAAACGAATTCCTTTATCTATTTCATTAATGTAAACCAAAAAGAGCAGTAGCTCTACGACTGAGCCTTGGCGTACAGCACTCGCAACATTAATCCAGTTTTAGTGAACTTAATTTATAACAACCCTTTGATTTCTTCCATCAAACTGCTCTTCTATCCAATTGTCTTTCCACACTTATAGAGACAGGTTTATATACAAGCCTTTTATGTGGTAATTTGTCAAATACTTTTTGAAAATCCAGATAGACCAAATCTACACTCATACCTTCATGTATATGTCGTAATATTTTCAAAGCATATCAAAAGGTTTGTTAGGCCAAATATTTTCTCTTAGCCAAAAACGTCTAAACGTTGTTAAATGACTTTTACCAGACTTTCTGTATTTTCCAGACCTAGTGGGAATACACTTGTTGAATATATAAATTGTGAGACAAATTTTAAGTTTTGCCTACGTTGAGCTCCACTTAAACAAGTTAACAAAGTGTTAAGGGAAATTCTGAATGATTCTATTTTAAACTGTTTAGACAAAGATATCTTATGAGAAAAGATGTATTTCAGAAGTTGATAAAAATGTTGAAAGTGTTGTTTTTGTGAAGGAGGAATATGTTCATTTACTCTATCAGGAGTTCTATTTACTCTAATCCTTCTTATCAGGAAGAAGAAATTGATGTCATGAACTAATCATGAAAACAACGAGCATTATTAAAGAGTTATTAACTTAACAGGTTTGTATTTTTTTCAGCTTCATACTTAAATCTCGATCTTTTTAATGAAAAAATCTTTAAGAATTTCTTCAGTTTCAAATTATTTTTAATAATTTTCCACTTATTTCATGTTTATTTCATTAAACATCTTTATCTTGCAACTTATTAACATGCTATTGGAAGCTCAGCATTTACCACTTATATTTTATTCCTTTATTTGTGTCCCCCGCTAGTACAGCGGTAAGTCTATGGAGTTACAAGCTAAAATCAGGGTTTCGATTCCTCTCGGCAGATAGCCCGATGTTGCTTTTCTATAAGAAAAACACACACACCATTATTAGTCTATTTTAAAACTGGCTTATAAATGGAATGTTTCGTTTTATGAATGGAATATATTCTTGAAAATGTTGATGGAACTAAACATTTTCTTCAGTTTCACTAACATTTTACTAACTTATAGTAGTTTTGAATACTCTTACATAATATAAAATGTAATAATTATGATACTAATTATAACAATAACTTCTGCAGTAACAGTTTTTTTTTTTCCCAGCCTCAACAAATTCTTATTAGATGTTAACAGTTTTAATGGGAAAATGTTTTCCCAATAATATTTACCTCTTCTGAATGCTGAATGTCTACATTAAAGATCCAACTTGTCCGAGTATCAGGTGTGAACCAATCCAACCAGAACCAAGTGACTTTCATGCCAGACCAAATTTCCATCTGAAAGGTCCTTTCTTTTACTGTTTTATTGCAGTATCTCTTCTGTTATATGTCTCCTTTTCATAGTGCTAGGCACAGATAATCATACACATCTACTAGTACTGGTCTTCAACCACTTAGGCTCGTTCACAGTTTTGTTCTCCAGAACTAGGATATAAACCATACGTCATCTGTACATGGAATATTGTTTCCTTTCCAAACATGAACATCTAATAAAACAACAAATCAACCTCTGTTCTTTTGTGAAGCATGCCATCACGACATACAACAATTGTTTATTCCAGTTGGTTCCACCAGAATTAATAAACTTGAAAGGATACACTTGAAGGACTATATCACCAATTATGACAAACAATCTAACTTCAGATAATAAAATTAAATGAACATCTTCATCACACCCAACACCATGAACGACTGAGAGGCTCCCTACTAACCCAATAACAATGGTCATTATTGGCAAAGAACCACTGTCTCATCTGGTAGTAATAGAGCTGTAATTAATCCACCAACAACCCTCACCATTAACTATTGGCTGGTTGTCTTTCCTCATAAAGAGATTTTAATTGATATCCTCGTCTTTCCTCACGACATGCTGAGATGGTAGGGTTTGTGTATCAGTAGCACTTCAAGCCTAGCAGGACTGGGCACTTTCCCTCGAAAATAAGCTCTGTAATACTCCACCAATTGTTGAGCTCTTGCATAAGGGCTTGCCATGTCACTCGCTTGGGAAGTAGCTCTTATTGATGAAACTCATCCACCAGAAGCGCTAGTGTGTCTGTCTCGGCTGAACAAAGTGCTTCACGTTACAGATAGGTTCTACACTGTTAGTTTTATCAGTGTGAATGCTCGTTGTCTTGTCTGCCAGTAAAATAGATAATTTTGACATAGCATATTATTGGCGCTTTCCTCTCACGTACGAAGTTCTGATTCTCCAGTTAGCATAAAGCTATGGATTCTACAGATACTGCCTTACTCAGTCTATAAACTCTAGTCTTCATTCGACACCGACAATCTAGTTCCACTTTTAAGGCTAAACTTTATGATAATAACTTTGTTAGGCTTTCTAGGTGCTCCAGTTGTCTCTTTTTGTTTGCCCTGGGCTTACAACGACAGTGTAAGATCTTGAGATCTTTGCATCAATAGTGAAAGTCCGAAATCTGGTAGAGGACTTCCACCACATTTTGCTACCATATTTGCAGGTCTTGATTCAGTCTCTTCGAGCTCATTGTCCTGTAGAAAATGCCATCTTTCTCCAATTAATGATTTAGAAATACTCTTTGGTTAAGTACTATAGCCATTCACTCGTTCAGGGACACCATAAAACAATCATAATGCCCCATTGTAATGGCACCAAATTGGCTTCTTCCCTTCTATTCTGTGGTGTTTTCCGGTGTAGCTGTGGGGTGTGTTTCTCCCTGAACTCTGATTGAGTTTGCCACATGTAAAGAGAAATGAAATGCAAATATACTATTCAAAATCCAAAATTTTTATTGAAGACAAAAATAAAACATAATAAAGTACATCACGATACTAAACAAAATGGCGAATGTGTTTCATGGATTATTTAGAAATATAAGATATTTGAGAAACTCCAGCTAGCTACGAAGTATGAAAAGAAGGTGTGACTGGAAACCCTTTCTTGGTGAACTCGTATCTTGTTGGTTTCATTTCCAGACAGATATTTTTTTGGTTATTTTATTCACTGTAGCTTAAGAGACACATGGATGTGTTGTGGTGTTTTTAGATTGGATCACAGCGTACTTTGCTTACCATGGATGAGTGTGACTTATTGTAGTGTTTGTTTATTGTTGTTTTTATGGTTCTACAATTTGATTCATATTCCTTTGTATATTCCAAAGTACAAAGGATATGCTTATCTTGGGATTCCTTATTAACAATGATCTGTGTGTATGAATATTTTGCATTGTAAAGAGCTAGTGCATACACTTCCGAAAAGCGATGGATTTTCGGGTGCATCGTACTACTTACGAAACTCCAAACAATTACAAAACGTAGTTTTTACATATTGTGTTTCATCGCGACTTTATATCAGCTGCGATTTTCACGTTACATACGTTGATTTTTATATTCAAAACCATTTTGACACATCACTCTGTCTCTGTACACAGGATATACACAGCTAATAAAAATAACAACTGGTACATCTAGACAGGATATATCTAAGTTCATAAAGTCGTTCACCAAGTACACGCCTAGAGTTTAACTCGAATATACAGGTCGTAAACAAATAATAGTTTCACCCCTTACGTTCTTTCAATCTGTCACTATAGATACAAGTCCCATAACAGTCACACGAAGGCAGCTAGTCGTCACCACCCACTGCCAACTCTTGAGCTACTCTTTTAACAACGAAGAGTGGGATTGGCCGTCAAATTATAACGCCCCCACGACGGATTACGAGTTGAGTACCTTAACCACCTGGTCATGCCGGGTCCTTTCGCTACATTAGTTCATTGTATTATAATGTACCCAAAGACTGTGTGTTGGTAACACAATGTGTGTTTGTGTTAATTGACTAACCTTCACATTTTTCTACAGTGTTTTACAGCGTATAAAATAAAATAAAAAAGCTTGCAGTGTGTACAGTACGTAGCTGGATATTTTGAAATTAATTCTGTCGCCTAATAATATTTTATTCAGGCATACGATATAATTGAGTTATCACTTGCAAAGAATTTTGTAATGGACTGTGTAAGAGGAATAAGGAATACCCACATTCTAACTGAGATGATTTTCATCATGAATATTATACCTATCGATTTATTACACAACCAGTGGCATTTCTATATCTTATTCATAACTAACTTGAACATAATTTGAACAAAGGCGTGTCGTAAGATTTTGAGTAATAATAGCGTAAAAAAATAGAGAAAAATCAAGTTGTTTTTAATCTTTATGAATTTAAAAGCAAGGTTGTCGATAGTGTACTAATAATCATAGAACGTTGAAGAATAATAGTCTTATAGAATAATAGTTACTAGTCTTACAGATTTATACTTGAACGTTTCCCTCAATATGTTTCTTGTAAAACACAGAGCTACAAAATGGGCTATTTGTTATCTGCCCATCGCGAGTATCATTGAAACCCAAGTTTTAATGTTACACACCCAGAGACATACTGGTGAACCACTGGGGGAGGGACTCAAGGGAGGCTCAATTTGTTACCAGTTTGTTATCTTCACCGTGAGGTCCACCTTCCCCACCATTGGCACAACGGCAGGCCTGCGGACTCACGCCGCTAGGAACCGGGTTTTAATACCTGTAATGGACAGAGCACAGATAGCCCATTGTGTAGCTTTGTGTTTAATTCCAAACAAACAAAGAAAATTTTTCTATGCAAAGTAGTAAGTTATATTCTGTCTGATATTACGTGGGTACCTTACACGGAACAATAACGTTTCGTTATATATTTAGTTTCTCTCAGAGTGCAACGCCTTTGTTAAAACTCAACATCTTCAGTATTGCTAGTAGAGGGACGATTAGTAGCGAAATATTTTTTAGCAATTAGTAACTGGAACTTAGAACCCGGATTCTAGTCAACAAAACTTAATTGTTTTTTTTCTGTGTTTTTGCTTATTCTAAACTTGTTAATGTGCTCTTCATTTTCTCAGGACTTAAAAAAAGATTGTTGCCCGAAACGTTGTTATTTTACTAGTATCTCTTTATTAAAACTATATATTTATTTAATAATTGTAAATTACATTGATTTCGACAAGAAACTTATTGCTATTTTCACGTAAGTGTACAGTATTGGCTATCAAGACAGCTTAAATATTGATCAGAAATAGGTTTATTTGGTAAGTGAAAATGGTATGGATGTCTATTTCATAGTGTTATTATGTGCTAGATAATTTGCTCCGTAGTAAATGTATATAGTGTATATAACTTAGATACATTTTTAATAGGTACTTGATACTATACAGGCGAAACAAGCGTAAAATACATAATGTTCACAATAGCACCACAACTAAGCGGTTTGGTTTGTACGAACCACATATTTTACTGTTTGAAAACAACGAAAAAATGATGTATAAAAAAGTCTACTCAAAATACGAAGCTTTCTTCATAGAAAAACGTTATGGTGTGCAATAGAAAATGATAAAATCATAGTTACAAACTGGTTCATCTATAGAGTATCACGTGATGTTTATAAACCAAGTAGATATCCAGGTCTCACAAGTGAAGCTTCGCTGGATTACGTTTACAATACTCTATTATCTATATACAGTCATGTGAAAAAAGTTAGGACATCCTATGAAAGCCTGTGTATTTGTGTAACATTTTTTGGATATATAGATATTTAATCTCAATTTCAACGATACTGAGAGATTATAGGAATATAACTAAACAATTAAAACTGAAGAAAAGACTTTTCAAGATCTTCTGTAAATGCAATTCTACAAAAATGCATATTCTAACTGAGGAAAAAGTTAGAACACCCCCACATTTATTCTCACTTAAAATGGCTCAACTCACACGCATGTGTATCATACCAAGTGCACATGATTAGAAGATCGTTACTCAACATTTTGAATGAGGCTTGCCCTATTTAAACCTCAGACATTTAGTTTGGTGTGCTCCTGACTGTTGAAGTGAGAGTGAGCACCATGGTGAGAGCAAAAGAGCTGTCTGAGGCCTTCAGAAAGAAAATTGTAGCAGCTTATAAGTCTGAAATCAGCCATTCTACTGTCCGGAAAATAGTCAACAAGTGGAGGGCTTTCAAAACAACTTCCAACATGCCTAGGTCTGATTGTCCAAGCAAGTTCACCCCGAGAGCAAACCGCAAGATGCTAAAAGAGGTCTCCAAACACCCTAACATGTCATCACAGGACCTACAGCAGGCTCTGGCTACTGTTGATGTGAAAGTGCATGCCTCTATAATAAGAAAGAGACTGTACAAGTTTAACTTGTATGAGAGGTGTGCAAGGAGGGAATCTTTGCTCTCTAAGAGAAACATCAAGACCAGACTGAAGTTTGCCACAGAGAATGTAGACAAAGACCAGGACTTCTGGAATAATGTTCTTTGAACAGATGAGTCCAAAATTGAATTATTTGGACACCAGAACAGAGGACATGTTTGGCGTAAACCAAATACAGCATTCCAGGAAAAGAACCTCATACCAACTGTGAAGCACAGAGGTGGAAGTGTCATGGTCTGGGGCTGCTTTGCTGCAGCAGGACCTGGACAGCTCACAATCATAGAATCCACCATGAATTCTACTGTGTATCAGAGGGTGTTTGAGGATCATGTGAGACCATCTGTACGAAAATTAAAGCTGAAGCGGAACTGGACCCTGCAACACGACAATGACCCAAAACATAACAGTAAATCCACCAAGGACTGCTGAAAACTAAGAAATGGGGAGTCCTGGAATGGCCGAGTCAAAGCCCAGATCTTAATCCCATTGATATGTTGTGGGGTGATTTGAAACGGGCTGTACATGCAAGAAACCCCTCAAACATCTCACAGCTGAAAGAATTCTGCATTGAGGAGTGGGGCAAACTTTCTTCAGTCCAATGTCAAAGACTGGTAGATGGCTACAAGGAGCGTCTCACTACAGTCATTTCAGCCAAAGTGGGTAACACTAGCTATTAAGGGATAGGGTGTCCTGACTTTTTCCTCAGTTAGAATATGCATTTTTGTAGAATTACATTTACAGAAAATCTTGAAAAGTCTTTTCTTCAGTTTTAATTGTTTAGTTATATTCCTATAATCTCTCAGTATTGTTAAAATTGATATTAAATATCTATTTATCCAAAAATGTTACAAAAATACACAGGCTTTCATAGGGTGTCCTAATTTTTTCACATGACTGTATATATATATATATGCGAGACTCGGTTTGAACCGCATGTTACATAATAACTACAGTAGTTTTTATCACAAATGTCAGATATATCGATTTCTTGTATTGTGCTTATTTTATAATTTACACATTCAACACATTTCTATTTGATATTCGAAATTAAATGTGGGATTGTTTTGAAAAAACAACAACATGTCTGCATCATTACGAGCAATTATACTTAATAAAATAATCAGAAGACATAATAAAAGTTAAGTGTGTGTGTTAAAACTTTATGGATTAGCAAAAACTTTATCGATACTATACCATTACTTGTGAAACGTTGAGTAAAATGGACACCTTAAACGTTGGTAACTTACTGTTCGCCTATTAGTGGCATAGCGGTAAGTCTGCGGACTCGCACCGCTAGAAATCGGGTTTTAATACCCGTAGTTGTTAAGCCCAGATAGCTCCTTGTGTAGCTTTCTGCTTAATTCCAAGAAAACCAAACCAAAATGACTCACTGGTCGTAAAATAAATTTAGAAGAAAAAACTTAAAAAACGTGTTAAAGATTTCTCACTCTGTAATCGAACATCATCATCAAAAGGATACGGGCCCGGCATGACCAGGTGGTTAAGGTGCTCGACTCGTAATCGGAGAGTCGCGGGTTCGAATCCCTGTCACACCCAACATGCTCGCCCTCTCAGTCGTGTGGGCGTTATAATGTGCCGGTCAATCTTACTATTCATTGGTAAAAGAGTAGCTCAAGAGTTAACGGTGGGTGGTGATGACAAGCTGCCTTCCCTGTAGTCTTACACTGCTAAATTAGGGACGGCTAGCGCAGATAGCCAGCATGTAGTTTTGTGCGAAATTCAAAACCAACAAACAATACGTTACGAAGATGTGAATTATATTGTTGGCAGAATAATTCCATGAACAAAAATTCGAGGTGTTTCATGGTAGTGTTTCTCAATGTTTCGACACCAGAAACCAGCTTCTCTAAACTCTAGCGGAATACAAGAACAACGAAAAATCATTACAAATTTACATATGGACATTATGTTGTTGTTGTTGTTTGTTTGTTTTCGTGAAATCTCACCGACTGGCGTCACTCCGCTGACCAGCGGTTGAGAAACTCTTTTCAAAGCATGTTAGTAGATTTTATAATTCATGTAACTGAAAAAAACACACAAAAACAAACAACAATTCCCCCCAAAAAATGTCTGCTTTCTTTCCAGTCAACTATCCACACAATGCGAAATAATATGTTGTATCCGCCGCTAGGTGACATATTATACGAGACGATTAAGCTTCAGAATGTAACGTTTTTATCGAAGCTGATAATTTTGCATCGTCAGCAGTTAAGGATTTTTTAAGTGTTTGATTTTTGTAACTTAGAATCTTGATTATAACATACAAACTTAGTTTTTTCGCTTACCCTAAACTTGTAACTTGGTTCTTTACTTTACATATTAGCCCCTGAACCTAAGGAAACCAAGTACGCACAGTTTTCTGGAAGTTAAATGACGTACAGGGTTATACATGTCTTCTTAACTTGCAACTCTCTATTTAAGATATTGCTTAGGTCGATAATAGCAGTGGTTCTTTCCTGCCCGCCATAATTAAAAAGTAGTCCGGTCTGTCTTCCGTTATATCGAAATCTCGTCTTCTCTAGTTTCATCTTACTAAAGACTATTAGTTTCGGTTCAATCAGCTGGAGTGACTGGAAAATTCACAAGACTTATAACTGGCCTATATGTTAATTACGTTAAGTCATTTCAGTACATGAATGAACACTAAATATACCAAAAACTACACACACGATAAAAAACAAACAAACAAACCACAGTTTCTTTTGGTCGAATGGTTTCACATTTGACTTAGAGAAAAAAAACAAACTCGCACAGTGAGGTGAACTTTAAAGCTTGTTTCTTGTCTACTGTTGAACTCTCGTTTGTTGTTTTTTTTTCATATCAAGCACAAAGATACACAGTGGGCTATCTGTGTTCTGCCCACCTTGGGTATCCAAACCCGGTTCCTAGCGTTGTAAGTCAACAGAGATACTGCTGTGCCACTGGGGGATTTGAATTCTCGTAATCCTGAACTAATACTGGGCAGATGTAACAAAAGATCTAAAACTGTAGGTAACAAAGAGTACAAAGTAACTGAATGGTATTAGTAAAAACAAATTTCTTAGGCCCGGCATGGCCAGGTGGGTTAAGGCGTTCGACTAGTAATCTGTGGGTCGCGGGTTCGAATTTCCGTCACACCAAACATGCTCACCCTTTCATCCGTGGGGCATTATAATGTGACGTTCAATCTCACTATTTGTTGGTACAAAAGTAGCTCAAGAGTTGGCGGTGGGTGGTGATGAGTAGCTACCTTCCCTCTAGTCTTACACTGCTAAATTAAGGGCGGCTAGTGCATATAGCCCTCATGTAGCTTTGCGCGAAATTAAAAAAAAGAACAACTCTTACTCTCCGGTAAAATCTAAAGCTTATTTATTGATTTCAGTTTAAAATTTTCAACTTCAAGTAACAAACGAGCACTACAGGATGAGAAAAAGAACAACAACTAAACAATCCAGTGAAAAACACGAACTGAATAGTTTTGCGTTTGGTAATATTTCAAACTTTAAAAGTATTCCAGAGAACAATTCGATATGAAGTGTCATGCTACCGAAAAATAGTTTTACATTCACTAAAAGATATGAACTACACTGGACAGGTGGTCGAAACGTTGTTCACTCCTCTACGTAAAATTTTTTTCACAACCGAAACGAGCCGTTTTTACATATATATTTTTCTCTACAAGTGGGTTTTCCCGACATCACTGATTATTAGGACACTTCACTGATTCGCACTCTGAGGGTCGCGAGTTCGAATCTTCGTTCCACCAAACATGCTTGCTCTTTCAGCTTAGGGAGGGAACGTATTATAATGTGAAGGTAAATCCCACTATTCGTTGGTAAAAGAGTAGCCTGAAAGTTTGCAGTGTGTGGTGATAACTAGATACATTCCTTCTAGATTTTAGCTGCTAAACTAGGGACGGCCTTACTATTGCTCCGCGCAAATTAACATACACAAACAATTTAACCACACCATTCGGTAAACAACATAACTCACATCATTGAACAGAATTCTTTTCTTGATTGTATTTTGTAAAAACCTAAAGGCCCAAATTTTAATAAATTATGATTTGGTTGTCAAATATTATTGTATTGGGAGAGTAGATCCTTCACTCGTTATCGGGCCAACACTAATTAGAAATGTACTGTTTGTTAATGTTATGATCGGCAGACATCTGGTCGTGTCATTGGGTCCCAAAGATATGGTGTAAGCAGTACACGTGGATTATATCATAGATATAGTGTTACAACTAATTGTTCAAATTACTACATATTCAAGTGTTTCACTCGAAATATGTTTATTATTCTTTGTCGTTTATATTATATAATACAGGGCTGAGTGATGCATTCCGCCAAATATAGGTTGTTTAGCTTATTCCAAAAGAGCTTCAAAGAACAAAGCTTAAATCCTATTTACTTTGTTGGTAGAGCATCAAATAACAAAGCTTAAATAACATTTACCTTCTATGGAATGTTGGTAGTTCTCTAAAGAACAAAACTGAAATTCCAGCTGGTGATGTTGTGCACAAGCTTTTTATCACATGATTATGGAATGTTATTTTCATACTTAGGGTTTGGTTTGTTTGGAGTTAAGCACAAAGCTGCATAGACTATCTGTGTACTGCCCACCACGGGTATCGAAATCCGGTTTATAGCGGTGTGAGTCTGCATACATACTGCTCTGCAACTGGGGGGCACAAATTTAGGGAACTTCATTTTCAAATTTATAAATTTTTCCTTTTACGAATTTCGCGTAAAGCTACACAAGGGCTATCTGCGTTAGCCTTTTTTAATTTAGTAGTGTAAGACTAGAGAGAAGGCACCTAGTCATCACCACCCACCGCCAACTCTTGGACTACTCTTTTACCAAGGAATAGTGGCATATACCTCACATTATAATGCCCACACGGCTGAAAGGGCGAGCTTGTTTAGTGTGACGAAGATTCGAACCCGCGACCCTCGGATTACAAGTCAAGCGCCTTAACCACCTGGCCATGTTCCTCCAGTAAATGAACGAGGGCAAACTAAAGTTGGGAGTTGTCAAACAATTAATTTATGTCCTTAGATGTAAGCCTACTTTCAAACGAGTTCTGCAGTAAAAATGTACAATTTTAACGTGTGAAAAACAAACACTTCAAAATATTATTGTCATATAAGAATGTAGTAGATTGATCCTATTTAACATTTTAAAAGGTTTTAACATTAGATGCCTCACATTCTCTGATTATTAAATTTTAAATATGCTTAAACTATCATTTGAATTATGGGATATAATTATCCACCAATGCTCAATGAGATGAGTGAACAAGTGCAAGAAATTTCGTATTAATCCTGACAAGTTAAAGCGAAGCTTGTGATTATGTTTATGTGGAAAACTTCGCGATAGCCTTTCCAAAAGGAAAACAAAAAGATGTTTGTAAATACATAGACACAAGAAGAGGATATTCATCGAACCTTTTATGAAAAAAACATGTATTTCTTTAATATCCAGGTATACTCCTGTCATTACACTTAATTTTTGAAATATCCTGTCTCTACCGTTAATAGGCGTGGTTTAATGGCTAGCGTGCTGAGCTACGGATCGAATGTTTCAAGGTTTGAGGCCGTTGAACATTCTCAGACTTTCATTTCTGAAAAGTTTAAGAGAATGACAATTATTCAGGAAGGAAAGTCAGTTAAATTTCTAATGGAGATGGGTGCTAATGTCTGGTTGTCCTTTCTGGTCAGTTAAAGCCACAAGCGCTTAAAATGTCGGACAGGTTTAAGATGCTAATTCCAGTTAATTGTCATCATACACTTCTATCATCTTTATTACAATGATATTAGTTGTCAGATGAAGAAGTTTAACTGTACTTCAAAAGAATAGCGAAACTTTGTCAATATAGTTGACATGGACCATGGTCAAGTTGAGTTACGTACTTAGTATTCTAAAGATTTGAAGACCTGGTGGTCAGAACACTTTGCTCGCAATCCCCTTCACCAAACATACTCATCTTTCCAGCCGTATAGGCGTTATAATTTATCGATCAATCCACTATTTGTTGGTGAAAGACTAGTCGAAAAGTTGGCGGTGGGTAGTGTTGACCGCTTGCCTTCCCGCTGGCCTATTACTGGTAAAATACAGACGACCAGAAATTCAAAACAAAACCAATCATTTGAATTCAGCTTAACTATAAATTTTATATCATCTTCTTACGTAAAACATTTTTTGAACATTTCTATAGGAAAATTTTCCCTGAACACCTTTGCTCTACAAGAAGGGCTTAAAGAAAGAAACGAAAAGTCGACGAACCGAATCAAAATATTTTAATTTTAATCTTACCAAAACCGAACATTATGAAATTTTGTTTATCGAACAGAAAGAAAACCGGTCATTCGGCCACAACCAAACTTGGTTGGCAACAACACCCGAGTTCTTTTACACGAGAAGGACGTCGTTTAGTGGTTAGAGTACTGGATGAAGACACAGCTCAAACTCGAGATAAACGGCTGAACAAGTCTCTCAGTTTCAGCTATTGGTACGATATAAAGGTGTCGGGCAAATGCTACTGATTGCCCTCCTCTGACTGGATGTTCTAAATAAGGAATGACAATACCTGAGTCTTGAGGTTTCTGGTCTGACCGTTTAACCATGTGTCGCGCACGGTGACTAACGTTCAATTGAAAATGAAAACCAACAAATACCAGACATTATCCACTGCCAGGTGTGGCGTTAACCAAGTTATAGCACCTCGTATTGTGGGAACGTTAAGTTTCAGTGTTATTAGGTATTATCATGAAAGAAATTAATGACTCTAGTGAACATTCTGATGACTTGCGATACATATATATATATATATATATCTCATAAACCAAATATCATAACATGACGGACAGTATGTGCTTGTAATGTAAACCATACTATTCCAGTATTAATTCTTTAATATCGTATTTGACTTGATGGTGTTTTCTTAGTGCAAAGCTACACAACAAGTCAGTTATCCGTACTCAGTAGACCGCAGAAAAGCGAACCCAGGATCTTAGCTTGTAAGGCTGTAAACTAGGGATTTCGTAATTAACAATCTCACTGTCCATGTATATACACTACTGTAATAGAGAAATAAACATATCTACAAATATTTTCTCAATAATTTAATCCTGAAACAAGAACTCACGAAAAATATATTCATACATTACGAATCTGAGGAACACTATGTCAGCATAACTCTTCTTACGAATACAAAATCTCAAAGTTAACCTTGAGAACCTTGCGCACTCTAGAGATAAAGTCTAAAACATATTAAAACACAAAGAAAATCTGTACTGTATTGTGTGGCAGATGTGAACAGTCTTATATTGTATGACACAAAAAACAAATATTTATATTGTAAAATAAAATATTTTACAGAAGAAAGATATGTGTATCTTAAATTAGGCTGTAAATTTTTACAACTTATAAATACTTAATCCACTAAATTTCAGGTTTTTGGTCAATGGCAATGTATTATTTCTAATAAAACAACATAGATGGCAAACTGTTTATTGTAACTCTTTTGAATTGTGAAACTAAACACTTTCGCTGCCACGTTTTCAGATAAACAATTGAATGTAGTGCCAAATTAATGTGTTTTCAATTCGCAGTTAAAGGTAAAAACACGTACGTTCTAATGTATCTTTAATTATATGGAATTCTAAACTGGTAAATTTTGGGAAATTTGAAGGGAAATACCCTTTCTTCATGACTATACAAAATTCGAAACCCACCCTCCTGGCAATGCTTCAGAGGGGAGCTTATATGTTACAGCAAAAGAAAAGTAAGAAATAAGATACTTTATGCCTTTTGTGTGACAAAACAGTATTACGAAACAAAATATATATATAGATAAATAACGGGAAAAATGTCAAACGTCATCATTATGTTTAATTATTAATTTATTACGATATTTTTTAGAAATAGTGAAAGAAATAAGGTAATTAATATTCTAAAAATGATATCTGGTACAGGGCCTCCCATTTTCAAAGTATCCTTTCATATAACTACCATAGAAGGTAGTACAAAGTATTCCTGTTTTAGTATGGTGTGGCCTCCAGTAGCTCAGAGGTAACTTAGGAGGATTACGACGCTAAATATCGGGTTGCGATACCCGTCGTGAGCTCAAATGTGTAGCCTTATGCTCAATCAAACCAAACTTTCAGTATGGCATAACACCATCTGTAACCTGAATAGCTTCGTTTGTTTTATGAGGCATACTCTAATCCAGAAGATACCTGGTGCAATTTGTCTTAATTGATATTTAAAAAGCTTGACCATCTGGCGATGGCTGTTAAACTGATATCAGATCTTTCAAATTAATCCCTCTTGAAGGGTCCAAGTATGTTATATATCAATAGGTTCTGCGTCCTTGGCGATCATTTCCAGGACGTTGAAGTCAACACTCATGTTTTGTGGCAGGAAATGTTACATTATATTGCTTGAAAGCAGAACACTCAACCATTGATTAAGAAAAAATAATGTCATGCTTCTAAAAACATGTTCAATTAATATATCTAAATAATCATAAGACATGCAAACAGATAGATCTCCTAATAATCCTTAACAGTTGGTGCAGCATAATCGTGGTCGAATTATTCATCTGCCTATCTCTAGATAACATTCGTTCAAGGCTCTGAAACTGGATGAGGCGCAGCTCTCATAACTCCATAAATTTCGTTAAGGTTTTAGTGCTAAAGGACTCTATACAAATCATATTAATATTGTGTGTGTTTGGGAGAAGGGTACAACTGGTGAATAGTCTCAAGATTTCTTAAGGTATTTGCATTCTTGGAGACACACATACCATAGAGATATTTCCCGATCAGATATAGTTACAGATGTTTTACTGACGTCACTATAACATTCAGTGTAAGGATTATTCCCTCAGTGTTGCTAATATAAAAAGTATACGATTTTCATGGCTTTTTTAAAACATTTAACGATATAATCGCGTGTGCTCAAAGGCTGATACTGCTTCGTTTATCGATTTCCCATAATTCCAGTAGCCTATAATTACTATTCTCTCAAATCCACATAATTTACGAAGTTTTGGCATCTTACCTCCACTATACTACCTCTGTTGTGTCTATATTTTTACACTCGAACTAGAAAGTCTTGTTTAAATTACACCTATATTTTGCTATATCCTGAAATCATTTTACTCATACATAACACGAATATCCCTTTATTAAGAAAAAGGAAATTCTGGATCATACATACATGTCAAATTTTATTTTTGTATTTCAGTTTAATCCTGGGATGTGAAACTTCAACAATACATTCGCAAGTAAGGGACAGTTTACAAATCATAATTCTTGAATAAATTATTTATTAGTAAATATAAGCTAAAATTGTCAGCTGTTTAGCTTTTAACGTTAATTAAAGTGCGTAAAACAATGGTATCAAATCATAGTCCCGAAGTTTGTAAAAAAGTAATTTTTTACCACATCTCTAGGAGAAATCGGGAATTTCCCTAAATCCTCTTTTCTTGAGCTGCTGGACTCACTGACTGCTAAAATGGTGCGAATCGTCTCAGCCCCAGGGTTCACACGAATGTAAAAACTTTTTTTACCCAACTCCTAAGGAAATCCCGGTATTTCGTGAAAACACTTTTAGTTTTTACGGGTTTTTCCTGAAAGAAGACCCAACATTTGGCATTGACTTATGTTAGAGGACGTAAATATATAGGTCAACTAATTGTCGTTCGTAACTTGGTTAAAGAAATTAAATTTACATTTAGCGGCAGTGACCATTAAATTAACAGCATATAAAATAGTATGTAGTTTAAACATTACGTTAACATGTAAAATAGTAAGTAGTTCAAACATTACGTTAACATGTAAAATAGTAAGTAGTTCAAACATTACGTTAACATGTAAAATAGTAAGTAGTTCAAACATTAAGCTAACAACATGTAAAATAGTAAGTAGTTCAAACATTAAGCTAACAACATATAAAATAGTCAGTAGTTCAAACATTAAGCTAACAACATATAAAATAGTAAGTAGTTCAAACATTAAGCTAACAACATATAAAATAGTAAGTAGTTCAAACATTAAGTTAACAACATATAAAATAGTAAGTAGTTCAAACATTAAGCTAACAACATATAAAATAGTAAGTAGTTCAAACATTAAGTTAACAACATATAAAATAGTAAGTAGTTCAAACATTAAGTTAACAACATATAAAATAGTAAGTAGTTCAAACATTAAGTTAACAACATATAAAATAGTAAGTTGTTCAAACATTAAGCTAACAACATATAAAATAGTAAGTAGTTCAAACATGAAGCTAACAACATGTAAAATAGTCAGTAGTTCAAACATTAAGTTAACAACATGTAAAATAGTAAGTAGTTCAAACATTAAGTTAACAACATGTAAAATAGTCAGTAGTTCAAACATTAAGCTAACAACATATAAAATAGTAAGTAGTTCAAACATTAAGTTAACAACATATAAAATAGTAAGTTGTTCAAACATTAAGCTAACAACATATAAAATAGTAAGTAGTTCAAACATTAAGCTAACAACATGTAAAATAGTCAGTAGTTCAAACATTAAGTTAACAACATGTAAAATAGTAAGTAGTTCAAACATTAAATTAACAGCATATAAAATAGTCAGTAGTTCAAACAGTAAATTAACAACATATAAAATAGTCAGTAGTTCAAACATTAAATTAACAGCATATAAAATAGTCAGTAGTTCAAACAGTAAATTAACAACATATAAAATAGTCAGTAGTTCAAACAGTAAATTAACAACATATAAAATAGTAAGTAATTCAAACAGTAAATTAACAACATATAAAATAGTAAGTAATTCAAACATTAAGTTAACAACATATAAAATAGTAAGTAATTCAAACAGTAAATTAACAACATATAAAATAGTAAGTAGTTCAAACATTAAGTTAACAACATATAAAATAGTAAGTAGTTCAAACATTAAATTAACAACATATAAAATAGTCAGTAGTTCAAACAGTAAATTAACAACATATAAAATAGTCAGTAGTTCAAACATTAAGTTAACAACATATAAAATAGTCAGTAGTTCAAACATTAAGTTAACAACATATAAAATAGTCAGTAGTTCAAACATTAAGTTAACAACATATAAAATAGTAAGTAGTTCAAACATTAAGTTAACAACATATAAAATAGTAAGTAGTTCAAACATTAAGTTAACAACATATAAAATAGTCAGTAGTTCAAACATTAAGTTAACAACATATAAAATAGTCAGTAGTTCAAACATTAAGTTAACAACATATAAAATAGTCAGTAGTTCAAACATTAAGTTAACAACATATAAAATAGTAAGTAGTTCAAACATTAAGTTAACAACATATAAAATAGTCAGTAGTTCAAACATTAAGTTAACAACATGTAAAATAGTCAGTAGTTCAAACATTAAGCTAACAACATATAAAATAGTAAGTAGTTCAAACATTAAGTTAACAACATATAAAATAGTCAGTAGTTCAAACATTAAGTTAACAACATATAAAATAGTCAGTAGTTCAAACATTAAGTTAACGTTATAGCAGCCCGTCAAATTGGTCGATGAGTCCGTTCATTTAAATTAATGTTTTAAGTTAACTGAAATACTACTCCCCTGTTATATTCTTAAAAGACAGAAAGATACGGATATTATTATACAACTATTAAACGCCAAATATTAGTGTTTTGAGAGTTTGATTGCTGTTAAGTATAAAGCTACTTAATGGGCTATCTGGGTTCTGCCCACCACGGGTATCGAAACCCAGTTTCTAGCGCGCAAGTCTGCTGGTTTACCGCTGAGTCACTGGGGGTTGTTGAAAGGGTCTCTCACAAAAGTTTCACTGGGCAGACAAACCGCATATTTCACACGACCAAGAAGCGCGGTTATTCATCACAGAATAACTTAATAAAGGTATTAAGTTTCACCCTGTGTGACACATCGGTTAACCTCTAGACGTCAAAGTTTAGACAGAAATATTTTTTATCATCACCTTCCAGACACACTGATATATCGCCTACAACGAGTAACAGTAGTTTCAGTGCATAGCACGATTTTCTCTGAATCAAATTCAAAATATTGACCATACTCACCAATTCAATTAATACAATCTTCTGTAATTTTAAATAACTGAAAAGCTTGTTTATACCATGTACATGTTATTATATTCGTTTTACCGGAACATTTCCTTTAATTATTTAATTAAAAAAATGCTTCAGTTTTTTTCACAACTTATTATATTTTTTTGTACAACATAAATATAAACTTTGGTCAATTTCCTCGAATCATTAACAAGAGAACTTCCTTTAACCAATCACCTCTTTCATTAAATGTATATCAAAATTACCATATGATACGCTAGATATACAACCTAGTTTTACAATGGCATTCTATTTACACACTTTCAGCCTATTTAAATAACAATGGCTTATTTAAAAATACCTTTTTACAATGCAATAGCATATTTTTACGAAATTGAGTCTTATTACGTGTACAGTTATAAGCTATTTCCACAATGATATTATATATAGATAACTATTTTTAGTGCAAACGGACAGAAGTAAGGTATCTGTTTTCAAAGGTTTTTGAATGACACGTCAACAGGTAGTAAATATCAAATGAGATAAGAATACATGTCGATAATTAAAAGTTCATATCTACCCAGTGACCAGGTGAGTTAAGGCGTTCGACTCGTAATGTGAGGGTCGCGGTTTCGAATCTCCGTCGCACTAAACATGCTCCCCCTTTCAGCTGTGGGGGCCTTATAATGTTACGGTGAAGCCCACCATTCCTCGGTAAAAGAGTAGCCCAAGAGTTGGTGGTGGATGGTGACGACGAGCTGCCTTCCCTCTAGTCTTGCACTACTAAATTAGAGACGGCTGGCGCAGATAGCCCTCGAGTAGCTTTGCGCGAAATTCAAAAACAAATAAACTCTACCCAGCATGATGCCTAAACCGTTGCCACGTACAATTATAGCTCTATTAATGATACAGTAGATAATGAGTTAATATAAACGGATAAAAACGTCTTTCAAAAGTGGGAGGTCCTTTCAAAACTCTTCTTTACCTAATGGCATGTTTTGTTGGAATCCTATTGTTCAGTCTAACAAAACCAAAAAGTTGTCACACAGATTTTAGTAATCTTTAACATACAGTTTAATTTCGAACGTTACTTAATTCTCGGGACCAAGTGGATCAATTAATATGATTTTAAACAATTGCTTACTTATTATTTCTCAGTAGCGAACTGCTTTCGTGACCATTAACGTTTTACTGAAGTGTTTCAACTAGCAACTTGATTCATTCCACTGAAACTTTATCAACTGTTACTTTATTAGCTAGTTACGATAACTGACTAAAAGTGACTTTAACGGTAGCACCCTTAAACAAGTAGTTACCAATTTTCAATTGTAGAAAATAAAAATACGGATACATTTGCAATAAGCAATGTTGTCCTCAGATGATTAAGATGCTATATAAATGGTAAAGCATCTAAGCCTTGTTTTTGAGTAACTTCGCTATGGTTAAGAATATAATTGGTAAAGTACCTAAGCCTTGTCTCTGAGTAGCTGCGCTGGAGTCAAAAGTATAATTGCTAAAGTATCTAAGCCTTGTTTTCCAATAACTGCGCTAGAGATTCAGAGTAAAGTATCTAAGTCTTATCTCTGAGTAACTGCGTAAGGGTTAAGAGTATAATCAGTAAAATATCTAAGCCTTATATGTCCTGTACAGTTTTTATTAAGAATACTAACAAAATAAATAAAATAAAAGATACACGTTTTCAAATTATTTTATTTGTTTGGAATTAAGTACAAAGCTACTCAATGGGCTATCTGTGCTCTGCTCACCAGGGGCATCGAAACTCGGTTTCTAGCGGTGTGAATCCGAAGACATACCGTTTTGCCACTGGGAAGTTTTTCACCTCTTAACTGAGCATTTGCCAAGGTGGTACTTATTGATTTATTTCTTAAGTAAACCGTATGTAGATCGATGTTGTATTCTAAAAACAGGCATTACATAAACTCATCACTATTATTGGGATTTAAAAACAACTAGCCAGGTGGTTAAGGCATTCGACTCGTAATTTGAGGATCTCGGATTGGAATCCCCGTCGCACCAAACATGCTCGCCCTTTCAACCGTGGAGGCGTTATAATGTGACGATCAATCCCACTCTTCGTTGGTAAAAGAGTAACCAAGAGTTGGCAGTGGGTGTTGATGGCTAGCTGGCTTCCCTCTAGTCTTACACTGCTAAATTAGGGACGGCTAGCGCAGATAACCCTCGAGTAGCTTTGCGCGAAATTCAAAACAAACCAGTTAAAAACAAATACGCGTGAACTTTTACAATTAATTTTCTTTAAATCTGAAACGCTCAAGTGTCCATAATCCTTCTTACAAATAGAAAAAGAGAGAAAGAGCATTAGACATTAAGCTTATCCTCGCTTGTATCCTCGGGTGGAAATTACGTCACAATGATTATATACAGAGAGAGAAACGGTACCGAGTATAAATATCAGTAGCATAACTTAGAGAGAGTAGACATCACCCATCAATGACTACAGATAGTCAGAAGGAATCGACACCATATATGTTTTTCAGCGTAAGATATATGAATGTATGTAGAAAGAGAGAGACGTAACTCAGTATCTTACTGCGAAAAGAAAAACATCTCCTACTGTATTTATGATGTGTATGTTTATCGTGGCGGCAAAGTTTTATTTGTTTTTAGATTTCTTGTTTACTAACCGATAGGCTCAGCCAAATTCATGTGCTAATTTAACTTTTTCGTGCTACTCTCTATAGCGCAAATCAGCCAAGGATGTTATCTACTGTTGTAAAGGATAGTGGAGTTCTGTATAGCATTACTCCTGAGTATGCTAGATGAAGCAGCTATGCTTCCAGAAATTTTTAATCCATTTCGTGATTAGTTAGCTCAGATGACATGGAGCAGCTACGCTTATGGAGATTTGTTATCTCTTTTATGATTGGCTAGCTAAAATCACCTTCAAAGCTACTCTTGTGACATTTTTTTCCAAATTGTGGAAGGAATGATTTATTCCATATATTCACCTACGATTGTTGGTTTGTTTTTTTTAAATTTCGCGCAAAGATACTCTAGGGATATCTTCGCTAGCCGTCCCTAATTTAGCAGTGTAAGACTAGAGGGAAAGCAGCTAGTCATCACCATCCACCGCCAAATCTTAAGCTACTCATTTTACCAGCGAATAATGGGATTGATGGTAATATTATAACGCCCCCACGGATGAAAGGGCGAACATCTCTGGTGTTACAGGGATCTGCGACCCTCGGAGTACGAGTCAGATGCCTTAACCAACTGACCATGCCGGGCCTTATTCATTTACGAAAAGATCT